>NC_092424.1:47638875-47936375 GCF_036169615.1 Heliangelus exortis
ATCAGACTAAAGTTGAAGTAAGATTTTTAAAATGCAACAGCAATTTCTGATGACCCTACTCTTATCAAACACATTTATACTACATTATTAAAAGAAAAATTGAGGGACAGGGGATCATTTGAAGCCTGAATTGCTCTAAAAGGGAGATCTTATAAGTCAAAACCCCGAGATAAATATACATGAGCAAGTGCATAGAAACTGCACTGGAACCCCATGTCTCACATAAAACAAATCTGCCTTTGGGCAAGAGGATCTATCATCAGGCAGGTGCATCTGTGTTTCCTGAGACCACTGAGATTTTTTAAACTCTCTTCATGTATCTAAGGCCAAAGTAGGTTAAGTGATTCAGAATAAAAATTGATCCATGGGAAAGAGCATTTAGACAGAGAACCAGTATGAAACAGTTCATTAAGAATTATTATTTTGGAACAATTTCCTGCATAGATATAATTTAAAGACTGTAATAAGTCAAAAATAGAAGGCCTGCCAGTCACATGTGCCTCTCAGAAGCCTGGTCTAGACACAGACTAATGCTTCCATATTTAAACTTACTTTTACCAACAAAATTCACAGGACACATTCCCTAAAAAATGCAACTGAAGAAAAGAGCTTGAAGGGATTGAGTAGTTATTTTTTAATATAACATCCATAGTCATAATTGTATATTCCAAAGAACCCTCAAATCCACTGTTTTTTAAAGGACATTAACCTCTACTGTTGGGAGATTAAGCTTATTTCTCTGCAATTACCGAATTTAGCTGTAAGACTTCTCAGTCTTAAAGCACCTCATGTAGTTTTTTTATGCTCCTTCAGCTGAGTCACCCAAGCAGACCTGGGATCTTCCATAGCATCCCATGAAATCATTCACTTTTCATTCATTCACTCATCAGCCTCTTGCTCTAGGCATGAAGGTTGACATGGGTTGGTATGAGGCAATATATTACACTTTAGGTCCAGAAGAAAAGCTCATTTAGCGGGAGGATATTTAAATGAAAAGCACATTTAAAATCAAATCTTACTGAAAATAAGCAGAGGTAACTCCAACCAAATGGCTGCTAATCGGAAAAGCAGGAAAGGGGCTATGATCCCACCTAGGTCACACAAACTCGAGCACAGGGAAACACCAAAGTTTCTGCAAAAGAAAAACAGATATTTCTGCAAATAGAAAAATAGATATTTGAGAAGCTATATCAAAGAGATGAATCAAAAGTTTAAGGTACAGAATGTACACTTAGCTCCAAAATTATCTCATCAGAGTCCACCATCCACATTGAGCAGTGGCTATTCAGTTAGGAAACTCTGGACAAAACTGAGTTTTATTAAAAAGTGGTAAATAGGGAATGGGGAAAAGCTGAGGGAAAAGTTGAAAGCTCTTGGGAGCTCTCAATGTACCTCAGTGTTGTAGGGTATAATTCTGTGTTCACAAGATAGACAATTTCAAAAGCCATGGTGATGCCCAGTCTTCCCAGCGTGGCAACTGTTGTTTTGAGCCATGGAATATCTGTAAATTCAAAGAGAAACACAGGTGAAACATGCTTTGATGCACCAGCAGAGTGTTTCTGAGAGCCTCAGGCTCTGCCAACAGAAGCTCAGTCACAGAAACCCTGGATCTGTGCAGGTCAGGCTGATGGACCCCTGATGTAAATAGCAACCTGTACTGAAATTTATTGATTTCCAGCATCATGCAAGACTGCTTTAGAAAATCAGAAATCACTTTCAGTCAGCTAATTCAAGGTTCTGCTTGGACATAACAGCACAGGTGGGGGAATGAATGTTAAAAGCTTTCATGGTGATGATCAAATTATGCTCTAAAAAGGAGCATTTATTTAGATAGCAGTGTTCTGCTGTAAGAGACACTATTAAGTGACCTCCCAAACCCTTTTGATCACACAGGAGCTACCTCTAAAGGTTCATCTGCAGCAATATTAAAATAACTTTCTCCGGAGTAGGCCAGCTACACCTCATTATTTGTCAAGCCATTGCATGTTAGACATTCTCCTAATAACACTGCTCTCCATCCTCTCCCTTCCCTTCCCTGGTGCTTGTCCTTGTACCCAGCACAACCAAGGGCCTAATACTGCCTGCCTGGCTCTGCCCAGCTCTCCCATCCCACTCGAGCTCTGGTGCCCAGGCACTGCCCTGTTTGCATCAGTGGGATGTGTGATGGTCGCATCTGCACCATGGGGCAGAGCCATCCTGTCTCACTGTATGCAATCCCTCAGCACTCTGACTGCTCTCTCTGGAGAGCCAGTGCCCCTGGAGGAGTGTCATGAGGAATGCAATAAACACTTCTGCAATGTTCTTGGGAGAGGACAGTCACTTGTATGGGCTAATCACAGCTATGCCAATGGGGAGGCGAGTGAAAAAACAAGCCTGAACCTAACACAAAGGCAAGCTCTGCCACTGGAGAGGGCTCTGGCACTGATTGTGTTTTCTCAAAGCTTCAGTAGGAAGAACAAGAAAACATTGCAGTTTGCTCCAAACAGAAAAATGAGATGCTTGGGGTTATTTCCCTTCCAAAACAACCAAACAAACCCCCGTCAAATTTCATCACATGTTGTGAGACACTGCCTTTGCCCTGAAAATTCTGGTTTTGAAAACCTGTAAGAAAAGCAAAGCCTGGAAAAAAACAAAACAAACCCACATTGTCTCCCTGGCACCCCTCGGTTCATCAGATCCCCGAGGTGCGGGTGACATCCCCAGGCTGTCCTCTCCTCACTGGGGCAAGGTCACCTCAGCACTTCAGTGCTGCTGGGAGCAGGCTGGTGGCAGCCTCCTGCTGGCTCCGGGCCACCACTTTCTCCCTTTGCTCATGCCATGCCAACCCCACAGAATGCTCCTGCTCTGACTCCAGACCTGGAGCCCAGCACATGGTGTAGTCCAAAATACATGAAGGTGTTAGTGGTCAGAAGGTTTATTCCCCAGTGTCACTCTTTGTTTCCTCCTACTGCAACAGCTTTAGCTCCAGGTGATCAACATTGCCCAGGCCCTGCTGCCCCGAGGAGGTCCTCTGTACTTTTTTAACAGGGAAGAAAAATGCTAGCAAAGTCAGCAGATGACATGGTAAGCAGGGCAGCTGGCACCTGCTCAGAGTATGGATGCTTTTCTCAGAGGAACACAGCAGTGGACACCTGGGGAAAATACAGTGGAATTAATCCTCATGGGCTCCACCTGGCAAACAGATTAATGCAAACAAGTGACAAAATCATAGCATTCCAGGACATGGTCAAGCAGCCAGTAGTGCCAGCACCAGGAACAGACCACTGATCTTCCCTCTTTCCTTCTCCCATCACTTCTGCTTCTATTAAAGCAGTAAAGCTCCTCCAGCATGTAGCATTAATTTTAGGTACTTTCAGAGGAATCCCTTTAGGTGGAGCTTAACTGAGATAGAGGTGAACCAACACATCACTTTTAAGGATTTCATTTTGCACTCACCAGAAACCTGCCTGGTTTTATGGGCACATTATACTCTTGAAGTGACTTCTCATGGCTTTTCTCTAGGAAAATGATTGCCTCACAATATATGTTCAGGAACTAAAACCTCTAAGGCTGTCCAGAACTGTCCCTTACTTTGACAGGAACATCCCTCAAGAGGAATAAGCCTCTCCAATGCCAGTTCAGCTGCTGGTCCCCAGCTATGCTAAGGCAAAGTAGGATGATGTAGTAACATTTGCTTCAAAGCAACTCCAAATGTTTCTTCAGGAATAAAAATTAAAAAAAAAAACTCAGAGGAAGGAGGACAATTTAAAGAAAAGATAAGTGCGCTTGGAAGCCTGTGTGTAATATCAGAACTTCTAGTCATCCTCGAAACCAGGTAAGAGGAACTTAATAAAAGCTCTACTTTTCCTCCAATGCCTTAACATTCTCCAAACCCCTGGGAGAGTGAGAGGAGGGCAAAAATCTCCATGTTGTCTGCCCCAGCCCCTACATCCTGTTGTGGTTTGCATCATTTTATTTGAAAATGAGAAGACCACCAAGCTGCCTCAGCTGAATCACTGATGTCTTACATCATTAGGGGTCTTCCAAGTCAGAGAATGTATTTTTCTTGATGTTTATATACTCTTCCTTCGTATTTGCCTTCAAAAGCAGTAGAGGGCCTTCATATACATTTTTGCTGGGATTACACCCAGCTCCTGCTCACAGCCCATGAAAGATAAGGACCATTAGATATCCCAGGGCAATCTATAAGCAAACAAGGTATGTTGTTCCAGGACTGTGGTGCTACTTGTGTCACTAAACACTTTTTACTTTTACCAACAGTTCTGTGGGATCTGCTGTCCTTGCTTAAGGAGTGTCAGAGAGAAGTTATTGACCTAAAGAGCCTAACACTGGGAAGGGAATTACCATCTGGCAAGAAGGCAGTAATGAGGCAAGCAATTCCTGCCACAATATTGCTTATTCCAAAGGGAAGGCGCCGGCCAACGCGATCAATTGTCATTAAAATTAGGAGAGCAGCAGGCAGCTCCACAGCTCCTGAGATGAAGAAGTCTAGATAGAGATTTCCTCCAACAATTCCTAGGCGCATGACAAGCCCTTGGTAGATCAGGGCACTTGTGAACCTAAAAACAGCAAAGGGGAGGGAAAAAAAAATGTTGAGAGGTAAATTAATTACCACAAACAGCTGGAAACACCCTAGAAGTCACAAAGGGTTTTTTCTTTGAATCCCCCCACCCTAGAAGCAAGCTGGACTGACATGGGCACTCACCAGGCATACATCAGGATGAGCGTGTTCCTCCTCATCTGGGGTGTCCTCACCAGGTGAAGAAAGGAGGGATTGCTGACCTCCTCATTGCTAAGAGTGATCTGAGGAGAAACATGAGCAGTAGAGTCATCTGTCAGGGGTCAGACAGGAGCTGGGGCAGAGTTTCTGTGTAAACATGGTGGTCAGCAATATTCCAGCCCAGCAAGCAAAGGCACTGATAAGCCAGCTTGCTGCTTTTAGCACTCCAGGGCAGTGCATAGATATAGGAAATAGCTTGTAAAACCACAGCTGTGGGTTTTCCTTAATGATGACCATGCAAAAATCTGGGGAAAAATCCCCAAAGTTGACTAGAGAGTGGAAAAATCACTTTCTTGTTGTAAACTGAGAGAGGTCAACCTAGTATTTCTTGGAAAGCACTAAGCAGTCATTATCACATCAGGGTCACTGAGAGCAGAGCTGCTTTCTGCCAGAGGTGACAGTGAGGAGAAGGCCACAGCAGGAAGGGCAAAGTGATTTTCTATGGGAAGTAGGGAGAGAGGGGAGCAGCAAGCAATGGGTTTGGAAACACAGCTGGTGGCACAGCTGGGCAGCAGGAGGAAAAGAGGAGTGAGAGGAAGAGCAGATCTGTCTGAAGGCACTTGGGTTCTACAAAACATTAAACTGGTGAAATTCAGAGGGTCTTAAAATACACAAGCATTGTGCTGAACGTGGCCTTTACCCTTGAATAAAAAAATCTGGCAAAATATGAATTCATAGTTCTCATGCTGCTTATAAATAAAGTAAATCTGTTCACAACTTCTCCCAATACAGTCATAATGAAGCACTCAGTGAAATCATTAGTTAGAAGGTTTAACATTAGCAGAAAAGGGCAGGATTTCACATAGCCTATGTTTAAATTTTGGAGTTCATTACCACACAATATTAGGGAGCCAGAATATTATCCAGGCCAATAAGGAACTAGGTTCACTGATGGAGGCTGCTTTTAACTGTGGCTGGCAGTTTGAATTGTGATGTTCAAGCCAGGTGTCAGCCCTTCAGCTTGTATTTTCATTTGGCAGGTTAGGTAGAGGAGGAAGAGAAGGCAGGGGTGCAACAAAGCAGGAGATCACCCAAGAACTGGCAGATATGTCTGAGACTGACATCAGCTCTCAAAGCATCTGTGAGAAACATAAAGGTACACCTGCTGCACCTTTATCAGAAGAATTTCCTCTTTGAGTCCTCAGAGGTTTGAGGCCTAAGAATGTAAAAAGAAGTAAATTCCTCTCTACCACCACCACATCCTCTACCCAGGTAGGCATAGGAGCCCAGGTGAATGATCCCAGATGGGGAGGGGTTAAGATGTGGGTGAACAGATGGAAAAGCATATGGGAACATGGAGATACTGGCTGATAAGAAGCCCAGAGCCAAAGGCATTGCCTGACAGTCTCCCCAGATCATCCAGGGCTATTGCCAAAGCTTTAACCCTGTATTTGTTTTTCATATCATAAGATAGCACAGGTGTTTTTCAGTGAGGTTGGCTAGGATGTTAGCCAGGCCAATAAGGAACTAGGTTCACTGATGGAGGCTGCTTTTAACTGTGGCTGGCAGTTTGAATTGTGATGTTCAAGCCAGGTGTCAGCCCTTCTGCTTGTATTTTCATTTGGCAGGTTAGGTAGAGGAGGAAGAGAAGGCAGGGGTGCCTTTAGGCAGGGACAAAGCAGGAGATCACCCAAGAACTGGCAGATATGTCTGAGACTGACATCAGCTCTCAAAGCATCTGTGAGAAACAGAGGTAAACCTGCTGCACCTTTATCAGAAGAATTTCCTCTTTGAGTCCTCAGAGGTTTGAGGCCTAAGAGTGTAAAAAGAAGTAAATTCCTCTCTACCACCACCACATCCTCTACCCAGGTAGGCATAGGAGCCCAGGTGAATGATCCCAGATGGGGAGGGGTTAAGATGTGGGTGAACAGATGGAAAAGCATATGGGAACATGGAGATACTGGCTGATAAGAAGCCCAGAGCCAAAGGCATTGCCTGACAGTCCCCCCAGATCATCCAGGGCTATCGCCAAAGCTTTAACCCTGTATTTGTTTATCATATCATAAGATGATGACTGTGTTTAATAAGGGCAGCAGGCCAGCAATCAGTTGTGACTTTGTGCAAATATAGTTTTAGTTTTCCAAACGACTAAAGATATAGTCAATATGACTGCTGCCCCAAGCATGACTGAGCATTTTTTTTATCAATGAAAAAAAATAAATGTGTAAAGTCAAAACTTTGCAGGGAAAAAAAAAAGCTGGATAATTACTAGAAAAAGAGAGTTTATAATTTATAGTTAATTTAATGAGTTCTTGACAGTACCGGTGCTGTAACTGACAAAGCAAAAGAAATAAAGCTTTCATTGCATACAAAGGTCATTTGTGGTTTCTGCATGTCAATGAACATGTGAGGCTGCTACAGAAAGAGACAAGGATGGGACCCAGCCAATGAAATTGTTACAGATGTTGGAACATCTTGGCCAAAACACACTAATGGGTAATGCCTCTTCTCCCTGTCCCTCCACACCTGCAGCACTTTGCATGAAATTCTGAAGTCCCTTCATGAAAGTGAATTCTGATGTGAGTTGATGTGAGAAACACACTTGATTCACAACTAATGTTCTTCCTGGAGATGCTTTCTCTCCTCTGGGCATGCTACCAAGGATGACAGACCTTGTATATTAAAAAGGTCCCAGGAACAGATCCAGCATGAATCTGGATGTGTGGAGGTTAATCTGGTTCAGCTGTGAGTGGCTTAGGGTCATAAGCTGGAACACTTCTGAAAAAAATTAAATATAACTTAAAAAAGGACACACATCTTGATTCTGATGTGACACTTTTGAAATGCTGATGTCAAGAGAGGAGATGCAGATGTAGGAGCACAGGGCTGAAAGTGGAGGGGGAGCTGCAGCAGCATAACCTTCTCTCTACATATCTTGGACCACACTTGGCACTGAGTAATGCTGACCAGGATGGGGATCTCATCAGTGTACGTGCCCCAGCCAAGAACAATACACGGATTTACTCTTTTCTGTCTCCTTAGTCAGCCTCTTCAGTTTGTTTCTCTCCCACCAGTTTCAGTCAGCAGGCCTCCGTTTCATAAGATGCTACACCAATGCAACTGGAAAAGTTCATTCTATGTTGTGGGACAGCTGAGGGTGATTTCCTAACCTTGGTTGGTATTACAGAGATGTCTTGGCTTCCACTGGAAAAACTGTTTATTCATTGCTGGCCTAGCTTGTTGCTGATCATTAAAACACCTTCTGTCGTGTTGTTTCACTAATGTACAAGTCTTATCTGGTATATCCTGTTTCTTAACTAAGGAAATTATCCATAACTTTTCCCCCTGATAATCCTCCCTTACCCCACATTAACCTTTGTGTGTTACACTGAACAACATAATATTCACAGAAATGCTATTCTGCACTATTATGGCACTTAAACAAGTTCTTTATGAATAAAGCAGCCAGCTGTACAAATATCTGTGTCAGCATGTTCATTTCTGCTGATAGGTCTAGTTTTGATTTCAAGAAATCCTTAGTCTACAGTAGTGTATCCTAAGAGGCACAGTACATGACAGAGCCCAGCTTCTCTATGAAACCTTTTGTGTGAACTTTTAACTTGCTAGGAGTGTCATTAACTGCTATTACTATATGCTTCTGATGTGGAAAGATAATGGAATATTGGTATAAACCAACTGGTCATTTCTGTACTTCTGTTGCCACGTATCTTTTTCTATGTGTACTTCATGCAAGGTCTATATTTCACATATTATCCTGTATAAGCAGAGCTGCTTAGCCTGGCTGGTATTTTCATAAGTGTCAATAGTTACTTTATCCAGAATTATACTCTAGGATTTTTTTGAAGCAAACCCACTTTCTTGGATAAACAAGGCTGCATTCTCAGGTTTTCCTTTGTTAAAGAAGAACAATGAGAAAGATACCAAGCTGTGGGAACCCATGTTGCCACCTACTCTTTACAGAGCACACATATCATGATGTTCCTTTTTGGCAGGATCAGCCCCGTCCAAACACTGCCATCCCAAAATCTTTGCCTTTAGTCTCAGTGAAATTGTAGTTAAAAGTCACACATGATAATTTTGTGTATGTAGAAAAATTAAGTTTTATGCATATGAATGTATGAAGGCATAAAGGATACTACTGTGTCCTGATAGATGGACATTGTTATGTCAGTCAGTAGGTCAGTTCAATATGAAAATCACAATGTCTTTCTTGAAATGCTTGTAGTGCATTCAGTATGCCACCTCTGGGTGACTGTATGCTAGCAATTATCAGCTGTTTTCACCCATTCAGGTAATGATTTCTAACATTATTATATCTAGCACTGAGGATCCAGACCTGGTGGGTTATGGAACAGGAACCATGTCTGTATGACTGTCATTGAACTACAAGGCCAATGCTATGCTTAAAATGGTCTGAGAACTGAGCAATGCTCCCCAGCACAGAACAAGGCAATGCCATGACAGTTTTTTTTTGAATGCACAAGCATTTTCAGTTCTGTCAAGACCACTTGCCAATGGACTTGAATTCTAAAATACATTTTTCCTATTCTGTACATAGGCATCCCAGACAGTGTTTCTCCTGTTTTCAGTTTTGGAGCATATTTTCTACCTGTTGCAAGGGATGTAAATTTATAATTAAATTCTGGCTTTCTACACCATCTTCTCTTTGGTTTGTTAAAGGAACTTCTGGCAAAGGAGCTGGGGAAGCATATCCTGATTTCTCCCTTCACTCTAACAGCTAAAGCAGCATCTGTTGGGAAATATCATTGTCCTTCAGTCTAGCTTATGATACTTCCCACAAGTTTTTAAAGTAGGAATTTTGAAAATTAAAGACTTGATTCACTGTTTTGTGAACTTCTTTTTTTCAGCTCATGTCATTCCAGCCAGTTCACTTTCACCCTCTTACAATTGACAAAGTAGGTATGGGACTGACAACCTTGTTCTGGTGTGACACTTCAAGAGTGTTGCCCATCACATAAAGCAAATGCATTTTAACACAAATGAACCTTCAAAAGATTAAGAAAGATTAGCAAAAAAACTTCAAGCTCAAACAGATGACAGTACCTCTGAGTAATGTGGTGAGAGATATTTCCCATTGTGTTTTGCAATGTTGCGCATGATTTTTAATGCCTTCTCTCCCTTTTTGCGTGTCAGGAGCCAACGTGGAGATTCGGGAACCACCCTATAAGAATACAGAAGACATAAATGGGAGTTTTGCCCATTACCATCTTAAGTAAACAGAACTCCTTTGCCTTTTGTCTGTGCTAACACATAGCATGCAGGTTTTTCAGTCTTTGGGAGACAGAAAGTCTCCTGTGTCTGATCTTTGTGGGTGAGAAAGAAGGAAAGAGACTATATCAATACTGTGAAAAGCTGAAAAATAAGAAATCTAACTACTGCATTTGCACAATGGATGTCAAAATCACTATAACCAATAAGCAAACAAGGTGCTGGTAGGACAGCAAGGAACAATGAAAGTCAACACTAAGCAACGTGTGGTACCAAGTACAGACACTAGGAAACTTCTAGCTGTCTAGTGTTGTAAGGTAGACACACATACACACACACAGATTTTATAAAATGAACACAAATAATAATACTTAATCAGTGTTTCAGTTTATCCTGGTCTAGGGCTAAATATAACTCATGACAGGCACTGTTTAAGGAAACAATGTGAGGGAGTGGGGATGAGTTTCTCTGGATCCAGCCCACAGTTTGGCTGCACTCCACTGGGACAGATGTGCCCCACAACACGGTGCCTCTGCTTTCTCATCAGCTGCACTGCCCAGCTCATGGGACTTTAAGGCCAGGTCCAGGCTTGAACTGAGTAGGCAATCAGAGGTAAGGGTGGGGTTCCATGGCTGATGGGGAAAAGCAGACTTTGGTCAAGTTAAACAGATAAACAGCCAGCTCCAGGCTAAGCAGGAGCAGAGAAGGGTTCTGTGAAGGGCTAATAGTGTCTGACAAGAGAGGCAAACCCTCGGCAGAAAAAAGGAAGTAACATGTTTCTGCAACTCACTTTTAGTGATGTTAAAAATGGCAAAATCAGCAACATGAAAATACCCTCTTTCCAAACTACAGCATGTTGCACATTGGAGACTTTGGACACAGTGGGGGTCTCAAGTGCTCAAATAGCAATAGCAATAATGACAAGAGCAAAGACTGCAACATTACCAGTAGTAAAGCAGGAAGAGGAAGTTGGGCAGTGAAATGGCCAGCTGGATCCCCTGCCAGGTGGGAACCAAGTAGGCAATCCCAGGGAGAATCATAATTCCCAGAGTAAAGAACATCTGAATCACGATCCCAACGAACCGCTGGTCAGAACCAACAATTTCTGTCACTGAGCAGAAAGAAAGCCAAAATAAACAATACAGAAACAAACCCAGCTGGAAAGAACAATATTAGTGGTGTAATATAAGGAAGGATAGCACTGTATTAGGCCATGAGTCTGTCTAGTCCAGCATCTTGCCTTCAGCATTGTAAGCATGTCACTGAGACTGACCAGGGCAAGGATGGGCACCACCACCTCATGAATTCACCTGTCCCCCTTCAGCTAGAGGGGTTTCTGACTGTGTGTTTACTATTGAGGTAAATAGAGTCAGAACAGGGGTTTGAGACTGCATCATGATCATGCTTAGTGGTAAATCCTTAGCACACTTTCAGGCACATTTTTGGCTCATGCCCTAGGCTAGAGAATCTTTCAGGCAGGGGTTGATCCCAGCAGGTAATATGGACAAAGATTCTGTGGAGAAAAGAGTTTAGTCATACCATACTGACTGCTCTGGGCACTGATGTATCACTGAATCATTCTGGTTAGAAAAGACCTTTAAGGTCATTGAGTCCAACTAGTAACCTAATTCTACCAGGTCCAGTGCTAAATCATGTTCCTAAGCACCACATCTACACATCTTTTAAACACCTCCAGGGATGGTGATTCAACTACCACCCTGGACAGCCTGTTCCAGTGTTTAATAACCCTTTCAATTAAGCAGTTTCTTCTAATACCCAACCTAAACCTCCCCTGGTACAACTTGAGACTATTTCTTCTTGTCCTGTTGCTTGTTACTTCTGAGAAGAGGCCAACCCCCACCTCACTACAACCTCCTTTCAGGTAGTTGCAGAGAGAAATAAGGTCTCCCCTTAGCCTTCTATCCTCCAGACTGAACAAACCCAGTTCTCTCAGAGGCTTCTTGTAAGACTTGTTCTCCAGACACTTCACCAGCTTGGTTGCCCTTCTCTGCACTCTATCCAGCAACTCAAAGTCTTTCTTGTAGTGAGGGGCCCAGCACTGAACACAGTACTCCAGGTGCAGCCTCACCAGTCCCAAGTCCAGGGGCACCATCACTTCCCTGGTCCCACTAGCCACACTACTCCTGATACAGGAATGCTGTTGCCTTCTTGGCCACCCGGCCACACTGATGGCTCATGTTTAGCCCAAGGTCAACCAGCATCTCCAGGTCCTTCTTGTTCTGGGCAGCTTTGCAGTCACTCTTCCCTAAGCCTGTAGCTTTGCCTGGGGTTGTTGGGGCCTCAACACTTGGCATTGTTGAGCCTCATATAATTGGCCTCATCACAGTGATCCAGCCAGTCAAGGTCTCTCTGTAGAGCCTTCCTACCCTCAGGCACATCAATACTCCCTCCCAACATAGTATCATCTGCAAACTTGCTGACAGTAGTCCACAGTTTGCTGTGGTATGGCATGTTCCACACCTTGCTTCATTTATTAGAACAAAAGGCCCTTCATTGACATTTTTTTTTAATCCCGTGATGGATTTTTTTTATTATGTGAATGTATCTGATCACTTCCAAAGCCCATGTAAGCCCATAGTTCAGGCCCTGAGATCCATTGTTGAGGTGACCAACACATGAAGAAATGTCTCTTGTTAATTTCAAAACTTTCACCACTACCTAGACATCAGAGTAAAAGCAAAGTCTTGGTTTATGATACACAGAAAACACTTCTCTTTTCTTCAGTTTTACTAAAGGAAACACAATTTTATAAGTAACAGTGACTTGTTTCAGCTGGCAAAGTACAGACACAGGACACCTTTACTATTTTTTTTTTTGACCCCCACACCTGCACAGCTCAGGGGCAACTCTATTGCCTAAAGGTAACTGCTCAGCACTGACCCAGGAAGAGCTGGGTTGTGTGTGAAAGCAAAGAGAGGTTCTTGGGGCAGCCTGTTGTGATTCTGAAGCCCAGATCAGTAGCATGGGAGATGTATTAATAACAACCACCATCCTGGTACAACAAAACCAATGATCTGTATATGTCTTTTAAAAGATGTTAGGTTAGTCTAAACTCTGGCTGATCAAAAAGTGTACATAAAAGCAGGTATTTAGAAAGAATCACTCTCTGTAAGAATTAAGCACCTTGCTTAGGGTTGTGGTAATATACAACAATATACTGTCCCTAAGGATGTGGTGTCTCTCAACCTTTCCCAACTCAAGCAGTCTGATCTGAGCACTGCAAAATGTTCCTTTCTGTTAAAATTTGTCCATTTTAAGTAGTCCATGGGTCTTTCATAAAAGTTTTTGCTGGTTAGAACACTTGCCAAAGCTTTAGGATAAGATCTCAGTTTAAAATTAGGCCATGTGCTTGGAAGAGAGGGAAGAAGCGGTTTCTGGCCCTTTCCCTGGATCTTGGACCTGGGCTGCTCAGCAATATTACTTTGCCCAGAAAACTTAGGTATTTCTGGGCTTTTAGAAGATGAGAGGGCTAGACTATTTGTAGGGTTTGTGCATACACCACCATTGTGTTCCCAGGTCTCACTATAACTGTTTACATCTGGTTGCAATTGTGCTCTCACTCACATAAATTACACTGTGAATTTTGAAAAACTGTCTCAGGACTCACAGACTACAGTGATGGTACAAATTTTCGCACTAAATAATGATATTCTCACTGTGTTTTGGATTGTCACAGATTACTGAATGACTGATCTTTTTAAGAAAATCTAATGTTTCATCTCCAGCAGGATGCTTTCCTCAATCCCATGCTGTAGAGAGGAGTTTCCCTTTCCGAACCTGGCAGTCAGTCAGGATGCCCTTCTCTCACTGAAAGTAAGCTTGTTATATAAGGACCTTCATTGCTGGGCCATGACCATAACCTATCAAATGCTCTGGAGCCCTGCTGTTTTAATGCTATTTATAAAAAAGTTTCCATTCCTTTTCCCTTTTCGGGAAATAATAATCCTATTATGGATCCTGGTGTAAAATATGTCCAGCCTGGAACTAAAGAAAGCCTTCCAGCTAAAGAATGAAGAGCAGTGTCTGCCCTCCCAGAAAAGCAGTTAACTCCTCTGAGCCTCTGGGGAAGATGTTCAAACTCTGCCAAAATTAACCATCTCCCTGTTTGTGTATCTTGTTTGATTTGAAGCTTGCTCTGTCAATTTTGATCATATAGGTGATGTTCTTTGTAATAAGAAAACATTTATATATGCACATTCCACTCCTCTACCTCTTATTTATTTATGTTAATCCCTCTTCATCAGAGTCCATGAATTAGATAGTCATAAAATCCTCAGGTAAAAGCAACAGAAATGCTGCATTTGCTACTGAACTGCCTATGGCCAGCTGCTCACAGGCATGTTGAGGTACCACAGTGATGGGTACAGAAGGAGAGTCTGAATAGTTATGAAGGACACATCATTCTTGTAAGTTTGTCCTCATGTAATACTTCTTCCTTGCTCTTCTCCATGGGATCCTATAAAGTCAGGCAGGAATGTACACTGCTACACATGTCCATATCATACTCAGTACTAACTATCAGGAGTTTGCACATGCTGCTGTTGTCTGAGGCCACCTCTGTACCAGTGAATTAGCAGACATTGCCAGGTAATGAAACACTATACAGATGATCTGCCAGAAAGGTCCCCAGCACGGCCTGGACAAAGACCAGGGACTGCTTTGCCAAACATTCTGTTCAGGTATGAGCCCAGACCATGGGTGATATCAAATTACAATCTGCATGCAGTCACCTTGTCTTGGAGGAAAAATTCATTGGCTAGGATGAACTTGGATTATTCATTGTCTGTTGAGCCCTGGGCCAGTGTTTTTTTCCCCAAAAAAGAAATCAAGAACATATATATCAAGAGTGGACAAAGCCAGATTTCTTGCTCTCCAAAAATTCTTCACTTTACCTAATGAGAAAAGAAAGAACAGCTCTCACCGATCACGTAGCATGTCATCCAGGTTCCCTTGCCAAACACACCTTGAAGAAAACGGAAGATCAGAAACAGAGTAAAGTTTGGTGAGAATGCCACTATGATACCACATATCCCGACCCCAAGACAGGAGAGCAGGTATATGAGGAGTCTGCCATATCTGTTGAAAAAAAAAAAGGGGGGGGAAAGAAAAAGGGAAAATCATTAAAAGACACAAAACTATTTTTTTCCTGGCAACTTATTCTATAATGCTGGATTTAACAGTGCCTTTTTGAGACTGTCTGCGTTCCTAAGGGAGGCTGCCTCAAACTTTGTAGCACTGGCCTTTGGTGTATGAGACTCTTCCTTGCAGTATTTACCTCTGCCTTTGTGTCACCAACTTTAAAACCAAGCCTCCTTTTATTTTGGAAAACAGTTTGTCATTTTTATATGAACTAGGAGCAATATGTTACAGTTCAAATTTTTGATCCAGTTGAAACAAGGGCAATTTTTGTTCAGGATTTCTTTTTTCGCAAATTAGTCACCTAGTAGTAATTACAGACAGCTCTGTGAAAGTACAATTCTCAGTGCTATTGACAGGCAACATTCAGAGTTTCAGACTGTGGATAGTTATTTCCAAAGTGAATTAAACCTCAAAAGTGTTGATGCATGCTTACTGAAGGTGACACTAAAACTGATTTCACCTCCAAACAAACCAGAAGGCACAAGCACTTATACAGTACCTGTCTGCAGCGTAGCATAGGGTGAATGCACCAACCAGAAACCCCAGATTGAGGATAGCCTGTGAGAAATCCAGCATCCAGGCATTGCCACACACAAGGTTGTACTGTGGGAACAAAGGAGAGGCATAAACACCCGGAGTGGGTCACTCATAATCATAAAGGCAAAACATAATAGAAACTGCAGAGAGCTGGGTGGGAAGGAGAAGAATGGAAAGGGGAAGTTCAAATGCACTTGTTTAAGAGCAAGAACCTTTGGGCCAGAGAAGTGTAGCCAGGGCAAGCACTGTTTAAGCTACTGTGAAGATAGAGGGAAAGCTCCTCCTTGCTGAAAGGATCCGTGTTTCATACCAACAGTTGTCCAGATATGGAAAGCAAGTTGCTCTTTTGCAAACCAAACACAATGCTTTCAAATACATTGCCAAGACAAAGTCAGTACTTTGTTCAATGCAGAATAAGGGAGCAGAGCTACAGCCAGTGAAAACATCAGTTTATACAAATGGTTTAATTATTTTTCTTAGCCCCTTCTAGATACAAGCAAAAATATGTGGTCTCTGAAGAAATCGAAAACTGAAAGATCAGTTTCAGACATGTTAAGTATGTATTTTCTTTGTGCAGCTTTCCTAGAATTTTCTGTTCCTTATACTGCAGTAGCAATAACTCCCTAGCATGGTGTTAGATTGGTGGGTATTGGAAGACTTAATTTACAGGAATGGGGATGGGCGAGGGTGAGAGGAAGAGGAAAGCTGGGAAGGGGGAAAAAGACAAAGAGATTAGGAATTAAAATTAAAAATAAAATGAAACTAAAGTAGTTATCCAGGCAGCATATCATTGGAAATAACTTCAGAGATTCTTAGGAATACTAAGAAATACTAACCCCTGCCTTCCAAATTGTACTGACCTTATGAGAGTTGGGAGGTTTCAATCCATACCTGGTGTAACCTTAGGAAGAATGTGAGTTCAGGGCCAGAAGAAGCCACAAACAACAGCATCTGCCACCATTACCCTAGAGAGATGCTTCTGCTTTCAGGCATGAACTGCAAGAATGCCTTTAATCCCTAACAAGGTTCTGCTCACTGAAGCATGGGATGTCACATTTGTGCTCACCAGCACACATACCACAGCACCAGTGCTCAAACACTGGGCTTGGATGAGAGGGGGACACAGGAGCATTTAGAATCACAAAATGTTTAGGTTGGAAGAGACTTTAGGTTGGACTTTGACCAACGCCATAATCTAACTAGTAAACCATCTAAATACTAAACCTAAGGACCAGGTCCAAATGCCTTTTAAATACCTCCAGGGATGGTGACTCCACCACTGTCCTGGGCAGGACATTCCAATGCCTGACAACCCTCTCAGTGAAAAAATGTTTCCAAACATCCAGCCTAAGCCTCCCCTGACAAAGCTTACATCCATTCACTTCTGGTCCTACCACAGATAGAGAAGAATAAAAGAGAAAAGTTTCTTGTGTCACTCACAGTTCTCCAAACCGAAACATAGCGCCCACAAACCCAAGCTCCACCTTATCCCATTTGCCTCCTGTAAGCTCAGTGAGTGTTCCCTGGGCCTGGGATTTCAGATGTGCCTGCATGGGAGGCACAGGGGGCACCCACACTTCAGGTTTCACTGCCCCAGAATCTGGACCCAAGAATCTAAAGAAGCACCTGTACATTTCTATTTATGTACCTAGATATAAACAACTCCTTTTAATATTCTGAACTCCACATAGGAGTTCACATTCATTTCTACAGGCTATTCATTACTTCTTAAAATTCAGCTCCTTAGTTTTCATTCCAAGTGTATTCTTCGCACTGTCGCTGACAATAACTACAGCAGAACCTTTGTTTCAAGTTATCATGATTTTACTGGAAGTCCAGGATTTGGGTTTGTTCGGGTTTGTTTTTTGTTTTTTTTTCTTGAAGCCATGGGTCTGAAAGATTGTGACTGAGAATAGCAGTTGCCAGCTCTCAGTACTGTCAAAAGTTGGCTAGTAACCTCATAGGTCCCCAGCCCACCAGATGCCCCCCCAACACTGACTGTTGTACTCAGGGTTATTGCAATGCTCTCCCAAAATAGCCTGAACATGGAGCAGCATTTTCAGACTTCAAACACTGATTAACCTCTTGCTCCTTGAAACTATGACAACCCTGACAAATAGTATCAAAATATGCAGCTTTGGAAAGCAAAGTATTTTCATAAGAATGAACATTAGAAGATTTTAGAAGGCAATGCTGGTGGCACAGGTTGGAGTTCTCAAAGGAGCGTCTGAAACCACCTATACAAGGCGATGCAGAATCACAGGATTTTCACAGTTGGAAAAGATCTCTAAGATCAAACTGTCCAACTGTCAACATCACCCCCACTAAAAAAAAAAAAAAAAAAAAAAAAAAAAAAAAAAAAAAGTAATAAAAAACATTAGAGCATGTCCTGACATGCCTCATCTACCCCATTTTTAAATACTTCCAGGGATGGTGACTACACCACCTCCCTGGGCAGCCCTTTCCAATACCTAACTACTCTGTCAATAAAGAAATTTTCTTATACAGGCCTATAGTTCCCCATATCCTCCTTCCAGCCCTTCTTGTAGATTGGTGTTGAACCAGCAAGCCTATAGCTTACCAGAGAGTTAAAAACCAACTATGGGAAAATACTGCCTTCAAAAGTGTGCTGCTGAAGTGAACCAGAAAAGGAAATCATTACATGGCTCCCCTGGTCTGCATTTCAGGTGATCTGTTCTGGTGCTGAATGCTGCTGTTCAGCTGAGATTTTACATCATTCAGCACCAGCTCTTCCAGGACCCAAAGTACATGATTTTCACTCTTGCCTCTCTCACCACACAGCTGCACTCTTTCCTCTGGGTTTGGGTCAGACCAGCACCAGCAGGGGAGACCCCACACTCTGCTGGGTGGGCAACAGCTCTAGTGAGAGCTCAGAGCCCCATGCCATGGGCTGTTTTACAAACCACTCTGTTATTTCGTGCCGCTTCCTACTAGTGACTTCAGAGCTGCCTATGGTGCTCTGATTTTTCCCAGTAGTTAAAGCAATGGGGTGTGACATAGGTCAGCTTCAAACTGCATCTGTGCTTCAGATCTGAACACTGTTTAGTACAAACCTTCAAACCATTTCTTTCTGCTTCCAGCAGATGCTTATGGCGTGACCCTGGGAGCACTATTCCCCTGAAGGGTAGAGAGGAGTCCTCACACCTCACTTCTAGCAGTTTCCAGGAATAACAGGGAGATCTGAGCCTGTAATCTGCACGGTGATTTGCCTCCCAAGTGAAGGTTAAGATCACTCAGCATCTCACAAGTGGTTTGGCCCCTTGAAAGATCAAAACCTCGGAGACAAATATCAGGCTAATTGATAGATTAGCAGCAAGGACTTCATATAGAACCTGTTTTAAGAGCCTTTCACAGAATTGCCTGTGTCAGAGAGCTAAACATCTTCTGATCCATACTATGGCTCCTTCAGAGGATGGTCATGAGGGGGGATTCCCCTTGTAAGTCGAAACAGCTGAGGAGAGAATGAGGAAATAAGAGTTTTATTGCTTCTCCGGAAACACCAATAAATTGATGTGAGAACAAAATGTAAGAGTTCATGTAATAATAAAACTGCTATAGGAATGTCAAAATTATATGAGGTTTACACAGACATCAAAGCTGTAAACAAGAACATTGTATTTCACTTAAAATCCACTCACTCCTAAGTTCAGTTGTCGACTTCAGATTTCCCAAATTTCAAACACCTATAGGCTGTATTGGGGTTACAACCCTCCCCAGGATCACACACCAGGTTACTCCCTGTAGCCCAAGTGATGGCAAAGGGAGTGCCATGGCTGGCAGTACCTGGACAGAGGAGAAGAGGCCTCCTTCCCACCCTGCACCCTCAGTGCACTCTCAAGTCACCATCCCCGGGAAGGAACCTGCCTTTCCAGGACCCAGAAGTAAATCTGCAGAGCTACCAAGGTAGCCCAGATCCCAGGGTGGTGGTGGGTGGCTGTGCTGGGCAGCGCCGGAGCCATGGCCAGGCAGGCAGCCAGCCTGCACGCAGCTGCCAGGAGGGACCAGCCCCAGTGCCTGCTGCAGGCACTGGCCTTCAGAGTTTATATTTTTTGTCCTTTTTCAAAGGATATATTTATTTCTTAAATAATTCAATCCCTCTTGAATGTAAACAGGCAATGAATAAGCTGTCATGAAAGAGGGCAGGCAAATGAATGCATCACAGGAAGAGAGAAGGGAAAAATACCTTTACCAAAGAGGATGCTTTCATCTGAACAGCAATTTCAGATTATTTAGGCAGCAGCTGAAACTAGTTCTTGGCTTACAATATAGATGTTCCAGGAAATAGGAAAATATAGAAAACTTCAAAGAAACTACAAGCACTTTCTGAAGAGATTAGTGGCAACGTGCTAACTGTACTTTCCTAAGTTAGTTCTGCGTTTGTTATTTTCTAATTATTTAAATAACTTCTAGTACAGATAAGCATTCTCAGACCTTTTCTGTTTGCTTGACGTAGTACCTAGTGCTTAGGTCATCACCCTGCTAATGTCTTGCTTTTCATTTGTGAACATAACCTTTAGAGGGGAATGTGACCTTTAAAAGAGAATTGCACACTCTGCAGAGATCTTTTTTTGATCCAAGCTGCCTGTCAGACCCACACCACCACTTCAGCTGTGACCTGGTTTTCTTGTGCCTGGTATTATCCCCATCCACAGCACTGAAGGGAACCACAGAATCATAGAACAGCAGGGATTGGAGGTACCTCTGGAGATCAACTCGAACCCTCCTGACAAAGCAGGATCACCTAGGGCAGGTCCCACATCTGCATCTGTTTTTCCCAGAGTTTTGTCCTATCTCCAGTTAGCCAGTAGTCCTCCAATATAACACTCCTCCCAAACATCTCTCCTTACCCTTGTTAGCAGACTCCTCAAAAGGGAGTGGAATAGTACATCCTCTCTGTTTCTGAACTGTCATTTGCTCGTCCATGCATGAGATTATTTTTACACTCCTACTACACTGGCTGCCCCTATGTACAGGCAGATGTGGCCCATGTTTTAAGGAGCTCACTGACCAGGAAAATTTCTATGTGCCATCAAAGAGCAAGAAGAACTACTCCTGTTAGCAACCATCTCTCACTGTGAGTAAAAGGCTATTCCATCCCCTGAAAGTACATGTTCTTGTAGCAACATAACAAAAAAAAAAAAAAAGAAATCCCCTCATGACCTCTTCCTCAACATTGCAATGCTCCCTGCCAAGCCCCTCACTGCACAACTGCATGAACCAACACAACCATGAAACTCACCTCTGCATTTGGTGCTGGGATTGCCTGCATGGTTTCTGACAAAAAGTATGTGCTTAAACATGGCCTCCTTCCATCTGGAGAGCTGACTAAAAAAGGTTGAGCTGCCCAAATTGATAAAAAATTCACATCTGCACTCCTTTCCTCTTAACCTTGGCAGTGAGCTGCCATCCTGAGCAGAAGTGAGGTGCTGCTAAAACAGCAAGAACCAGCTCCTTCAGGACACCTCCTTCTTTAGTGTCTTTAACAGAGTGGGGAAAGTCAGTCCCTTCCACCCTGATGACCTTGCAGCACAGGCAGCCACACATTCCTGCTTGAAAATACATCCCCGTGATAAATGTTCTCCCCCCAGAGGCTTGAACATCAACATGAAATCCCAGTGCGTATTTACAGTGGTCAGGAGGTGTCCTTTGCTGATCTCTAAAGAAGTAGCAAACAACCTGATCAAGATCTCTCTGGGAGAATGAAAAGGTTTTGCACTGGGCCTCTGTGGTATAATCATTAGTGGTATAATGGGAACAGAAGAAATATTCATACATGACTAGTGACTGTGAAAAGATGGGGGTTGTGGCAACTGCTTATTTCTTCATAGCCTTGGCAGAGGGCAAACATTTTCAAACATAGTTTGACATGCAGATCAACCGCAGACTTCTAATTACTGGTTCCTAAGAGGCTTTTGTGTGCTGAGAAAGTCCCAAAACACTTCAGTACACATATTCCTGAAGAAATGCAGTGTTTTAAATAACAGCATGTCATTGAAATCTCCTAAATATCTAGCAGCTTTGTATAGGATTTTGGAAACCCCTTACCTCCTATTACAATTATGTTTCAAAATAATGAACGAATGAAACCCTTTGGATACTAAAGTAACCTACAGTGATTCCTCAGCCCAGTTACAGCAGTATATTGAGAGCCCACACATACATTTTAAGTGACACTCATCCAATTGGCCAAACAGAGACTGGATTACCCTTCCACTCCCAGTGATAAATGACTTAAGGCAATACTTGTCATTTAAGGAAACCTGGGGAGATCCAGACTGTGCTGCTTGTTCCTTCCTTGTTACTGGGCAGCTCTGCTCCATCTCCCTTATCCTCTGAGTTGTCAAGCCTCTATCTTTCACTCATCCTTACTGCAACAAAACACCCTGCAGTCACATGCTATGGAATGGGAGATACTACCCTTTTTTTTCTCTTTCTGTCAAAGCTTTTGTCAGTGCTAAGGGACTACACAAGGCAGCGTCCTTCTCCATGTCTTGTTTCAGGCTGACAGCTTAGCCAGACAGTGGAGTCAGTCCCTGTGGCTCAAGGCCTGAAGCACAGCTTAGCTAAGAAAACTTTGGAAGTTTCTCACCTGTGGATGGCCCAAGGTACCAGCTGGTACCTCTGTGTCCCTGCTGCTCAGATCATCTGGATGCACTGAGCTTCCTTGGCCAGAAGATCTGTTCTGTCTTCTTTTTTCTTCTATCCATGGCCAAAACAAGAGAAAGGTGGAGAAACTTACAATTTCCTAAAGGCTGGAAAACAGCATCTGTCCTAAGAACAGGAAGAAAAATCAAGGCCCAAATCCCCAGCCAGTACTAGCTGTCTTGATGGCAGTGACAGAACTGTAACAACATTGGGGTTATCTGTGTAAGGAACTGCTCCAGCCAATCTGATATGGAGGAAGATTAGAAGAATTTCAGAGATTCAGCAATTGCTGCTCCCTCTGCTCCTCTGCCTTCCCTTTGTCCCTTTTCTTCTATTACTTAAAATTAACCCCACCATGACAGTTGAAATAAGAGAGGGAACTTCTATAGCAATGACAATAATCACACTAAATCAACAATTTGAGGATGAATTGTGTTAATGATTTTCTTGGTGAAGGGCAGCAGAAGAACCAACTGTAATTTCTCCATCCTGAGTTTGACTGCCATGTTATCCACTGCCCTGAAGGCCTGTGAAAGCTATGAGACCAAATATTATTGCTTTGCCTACAGGTTTCTCTTCACATGCTGGCTGACTAGTATTTTCCAAGACAGCTGACAAGCAGAGAAATGAGAAGATTTATTCCTAGCAGGTGCAGTGGGATATGTTCAGATGATCATTTGTCCACCTCATCAGGCCTCACGCTTTGGCAATAAATTGTTGCCAGGTCTTGAAATGACATCATCCAAGGCATGAAGACTTGCTGCAGATGGGGCATATTGGAATTGGTCCCTTCTGATGAACTCCTGCCAACAAAGGCTGCTAGTAAGCCTACAATATGCCAGCTGTGCTGTAGCTGCTTGTGACCATCTAAACTTCCCTGCTCCTTTCATCCACCACCACAGGCCATTCAACCTGCAGAAGCAATTCATGCACATGCCTCCAGGAGTCATCACCACCAAGAAGGTCTGAGCAAAAGGGCTCTGCAAACTATCACCTGCCACCCTTTTCTCAGAGCACCAGATTTTCTCCTCTGGGACAACAGTACATAGTGCCAAACCCCAGCAGTATTAAAGGTCAGTAACTCTGTCTTCAGCACAGTTTCCTGGAGAAATTATGTTGATTGACTTCCACATGTCCTGGGTACCTGTGTCCCTCATAAAGCTCACCTGACAGGAGATGTGGCAGGCAACATGCTTCCTACTTCCAGTGTTTCAGGGCACAGGAGGTGACCCAGGCTCCCTTTCAGACACTCGGGCCATAGCATGAAGCTGCAGCCTCCCCAGTGCACTGCAACACACATGCCCCAGTACCCTTGCTCTTCTTACTTCTCCATCTGCTGCTCAGAAGGGCCATCCCTTCCTGCTCTCCTCCTCATGTGAGAAGTGCTGTTGTCACCAGCCTTCCTTCCTGAGCAGTGCCAGCCACCTGCTACAGCCACCAGCATTTCAGATGGCGTCAGATGGCAAGAGCTAGGAATGGATTTAGCTCGATAATTACCCCCTCAGCCTCCCTCTCCAAGCAAAATCTGAGAAGCCACTGGGTTCCCGTCCCGCCGCTGACGCATGCAGCTGGGTCTTCCAGTTTCACAGGGAATTGTGCAAGACATGCTCAGATAAATGGGAGGAGACTGCCCAGGGCCAAGGTCGTCTGCACAGATCCACCACCTGCGACACCAGTGAGCTGGAGGGGTCGCTGCCAAGTTTTACACATAGTGGAGGACTTTGCTAATTTCTCAAAACATTTACATCATCCCAGCTCTGGTTTGCTCAGCTCTGATTCAAGCACCATAGTGCTGGGCTCTTCGTGTGCAGTACCAGTGGACAATCCCTCCTCTGTTCTGCATTGGCCTCTCAGAAAAGCCTGAAATCTGTGGAGCACAGAGACCCTTAGGCATGTCAATGCACAAGTAGGGAGCTCTTACTAGAGCCCATTAGACATTAAAAAAAAAAAAAAAAAAAATTTAAAGGGAATTTTTAGCAGTGATCTTTCACCTGTCACTAGACCAAGCTGAATGGCTTTGTCATGTGTTGCTCCTGTGATGATTTCTGAATAGATTTTCCTCTTCTCCTTCAGGAAAGCTCTGGTGTGTTCACCCAGAACCCTGCTGTAGTCCAGCAGTGAGACTCAGAAGTCCCACAACAGGAGATGATCCAGCAGGCACCCCAGGTTCTGCTTACAAAGCAGTAGGTACTTTTTATCAGTACACATTGCCCCTTTTTTCTCTGCTTCCTTTTGTAGATACTACAGTGAACACCTTTACAGAAGATAGCTAGGACAAGAGAGGAGCCAGTGAGAAACATGCTCCAGTCATACACCTATCAGAGCAATGAACCATTGCAAAACCATTCATTTCCCAACTCCTCATAAATCAGTTCCTTCAGCTATATGATTTAGCTTCTTTAAAGTGCTCAGAACTGACTGCAATACCCTGTGGTTTGGCTGTCACACCTGCTCTGTGATATCTTTATTCAGCAAGGCTGTACATGCCCGCATTTTCCTTCTGCCTCCCCTGCCACACTGCAAATCCACACCAGATCACTGCTTGCCATAGGCCTGGAAGAGCTTCTTCAGTGTCCTGATTTACTTTTTCCCTCCCCATATTTAGTTTTTGTGCCTGAGCATATGTCCTTCCGACCATCATGTAATTCATCCTTTTAACTTTGTCTTCCCAGTCACTTCCACTGTTAATTCAGCCAGACATAAAGTGCCAGAAATTTTAAGATACTTGAAAGAAACAGAAACATTTCTGCACGCATGGACAAAATGAGGCAGTTACAAGAATAAAAGATATCTTTAGTGAGCTCATTAATCTGCACAAATCTGCTTAAATCAAGTCATGATTTTTTAGAGCCTCAACTGAGCGAGAGAAGACTTAAATTAAACATGGGATTTAAATTGTCTTTGCTGGGCATAAAAAGCACTAACCAGACATCTAGCTCCTTTCAGTAGCTGATTTTAAAGCAATTGAGCCAGGACATGCATGGCACAAGCTTCCTTTCTAGATGAAGAATCCAAACCTCGTGTGATGTGATTTATCTGTCAAATGTTGCAAAACTGGGACCAGGACACAAGTGCCACAGGTCACAGCCAGGCGCCCTTTGGCTGAGGTGCACCTGGCCAACAAGGATCCTTCCAGGAGCATCAGTGACACAGGATGGAACCTGCTGCCCCAGCACAGGGGGGCAGAAAGTCCCAGCCTGTCACTACTTGCAGACTGTAACTCTGTGGTTTTCCCACCTTTGGGATCATGGATGGGGAGCACTTCCCAAGCATGCTTTCATCCCTCATCCTTCCCCTGTGCCTAGCAGGTCTCCCCAGGAAAAGAGAGGAAGAAGGTACAGCTGGAGAAGGTGTTTGCCAGAGAACATTGAACCTTTCACTCCCATTTATTGCTGCAACACAAACACTGATTTAATTTTCTCTTAGCTGTACTCAGTTGCTCAGAGCTGTTGGAAAATCACAGTGGCTCTGCTAGATAGAGCAATTGCTGCTATAAATGGACTCTGAGCACAGTCTTATGGACACAACTTACATGCTTTCACCTAGTGCAAGGCTAAAGGGGTGGGGGTGGGGGAAGGAACAAGAAAAGAAAATCTCTGCATTTTTATTTTCAAGCTCAGGGGAATGGCTATCACAGACCACAGACCGCCCAGGTACAAGACCCATGGTCTAAGCCTGCACAATCCCCCAGTAGAGACACCTCAGAGATACCAGCACAACCTTCTCACCATGGCCACCTGCTCCCATTCGTTTCAGAGACAAGCTATGGCTCCTGGGAAGCGTTCATCCTCCTGCCCACACAGCCACTGCCAGCATGGACAAAACTAAGTCATTCCCAAGGACCTGAGTTTGAAACCAGCTCCTCCTGTGTCATTTGCATCTCCCTGAACAGCCTTGATTTTGGTGACTGCACACAAAACCCAGTTTTGAAGCTTTGCTCTAGGGCCAGACAGGTGCTCTGCTTCACTTTCTCCTGAGCATAGACCCTGGCTAAAACTGCTCAGGTTGGATGCAGTGCTCAAGGCACAAAGCTGCTGCTCTGAACAGCCTGAAGACTGTGAGCAGATCCAATGGTCCCAGCTGAATGGAGAAAGGATGGTGAATTGAAAGGTCAGCACAGACACAGCTTTTCAGCTGAGTGTTTGCTCAGGGCTTCACCTGTTTTGCCCTGCTCTGTGTTTTGGAGGGCACAGCTCCAGCGTAAGCACCTAGTTAAAAACTGCAGCAGAAGGCTCATGAGACAGGCAGGAGCCAGAGCACACAGCTGTGCTGCCACATTTTGCAATGCACCTTGATGATTTCCTAGCCAACCCCTCTAAAAACACTTCATATTTTTCGTCCCTGCACTGCTGACAGTTACCACCAGAATGACCTTAAAGCATACACTCCTAGTGTGGAACCCGTGTGCTGGAGCCAGGCCACAGCAAATGCACTGCACAATGACAGATTACACACAATTACACAGAGGATCTCCTAGGAAAGTATCTGAAATGGTCTCCCACAGCCTCCTTAAAAAGCCCCTACATTTGCCAGCACTTACCACTAGCAGTAAAAGCCTGCACTTCTCTGACATTTCGGGAAAGGCTAAATGATAGCTTTGGCCAACAACGTGTGCTTGCTTTTTTTTTTCTTTAGTAAGTATAACCATTTCTGCTGACTTGTGTCAGATCTCAGAAGGGCAGTCTGCTACCAGGTTTTTTCATTACCTGGAGATTTAAATGTTCAGGACTGGCAATGCAGAGAATGGATAATACAGAGTGGCCCAGATCATCAAGTGGTATCCCCTACACTTGGAGTTTATACCACCAAAGTTGCTGGCCCAAAGCTGAGCACCAGAAGCCTCAGCTGTGAGGATTTAACACTAAATTTTAATCTGACAATCCTCCTGTAATAGAGAAATCTCTGTGTAAGCTATTTGGATTTGTGTGGTGTAGGAGAGTGACCCTCCAGACCAACACACTTTTCCCTAAAATTTGATGCTGGCACTTTATCATATTTGTTGTCCCAGTTTGCTTGCAACTTCGAAGGAAACAAATCCAGGAAGGAAAACCAGCCACCAAAGCAAAGACCCTTCCAGCAGCAATCCCATTTTGCCTCCACAATCTCATACTGGGCTGGGAGCCTCTGATTAGAGGACAGGGATTTTCCTTACCTCGCTGACGATGGATGAGTGGGGCTGTTTGTACACCCAGTCATCTTGGCATGCAGTGAGTGGCAGGTTGCCCATGCTGTGATTGATGTAGTGGACGAGAGGGCTGGCACAGCTGACGGAGGTGTCCCACACCACATCCAGCCTCTCACACTCCCCACTGGAGGACCCATTGCCCAGGTGTAGGGGCAGTACCGTGAAGTTTCGTTCCTCTTCTAGTGTCCAGCCACATCTTTCACTTAATTCAGCTGCCCCAGGGATCCTGCACCAGTAGCTGCCCGGTGCCTGCCCAAGGAAAACCACGCTGGCGAAGAGGGAAGAAAAGGTTATGCCTGTCTGGCAAAGGAGGAAAAAGACCCTCTTCTGAAATCTTCCAAATTCCCCGGCTTCCTTCAAAACCTCATCAAAAGATGGCATGATGTGAGGGGGGGGCGGGTCTGTCCACTTGCAGCAGTCCGAGAGACGACAGAGTTTGCTTTCACACTTCTCCACGACTGCTGGCACTCCCTATAAATGTGACCGCCTCGCCTTCCCCTCAGTCCTCTCTTCCCATGTGCGCGCACCCCACACACACACTCCCCAGCGCACAGGCACGCGTGGGTGTGCAACGCCGGTCACACCATCAGCGTTTGAGAGGGGCAAAGCTGCGGGCAGGCGTGCGAGCGCTCCCGGGCACATGTGGGGAGGGGAGCTCGGGGCATGTCAAGTACCGCGGGGCTTACCCGCAGGAGCCGGGGAGGAGTGCGATTTAAAGAGCACAAACATATTGTAAGAGAGGAGGGGCGAGTGTTTCCTATTCATCCCGAATGTTAAACAGATTATGTAATAAGCCCAGTTAACTCCTTCGGGCCGGGGGAGCCACAAATGTCAGCTCCCACCACGGGCTGTGATGCATTAATAGGTGCAAGGGTAAAGCAGAGAGTTAAACGGGAAAGAGCGCCGAAGCTGTTGCAAAAAGCAACCGTGAGTGATGCAGCCTCTCTGCTGGATGGCAGGAGTAGAAAGTTGTTTCAAAGAGAGCTGTAAAGTCTCTCCTTCAGCAAATAGAAGTGGTAATGTTCAATTACTTCTCCAAAGCACTACTTCACCATCTGCACAGATTTAATTTGCAAGGGTCTTTCCTTTATAGAGTGTAAATAAAGCTGAGCTCACAAACTGCATCAGTCCAAGATCCAGAATTATTTTTTTTTAAATTGTATCTACCTGTTAAAAAAGACTGTTGTGCGACCCTGTTCATTTTAATTTCGCATAACCTTCCAAATATTTAAAAGATAAACAACCAGGTTTTGCTCCTCAAAAATTAATGAAAAATAAGTTATTTCATATTTCTGTTTAACTGTTTGTTTGAATGAGGGGAGGAGGGAAAAGGAGGAGCCAGGACTAGGGTGCATTTTTTGTGCATGTGAGCACATCTTGTGCAGAACTCACTGGACCAAATCTGATGTGCAACTGCAGCTGTTTTGCACCTTGTCCCAGAGGTCCATGGCCACTCTCTTCTCTTGCAAAGATCACAGGAGCAACACCCATCAAACATATCTCCTGCAGACCCTTGTCTCTGTTTACCTACAGTTTTGATGATGGGCATCTAGCATTTTGAAGTGCCATTCCTAAAAGTTAGATCCAGACCAAGGAAGGCTTTGATTGCTGTACAGACTATACATCTGGCATGAACTTTGTAACAGACATGAAGACTGATGCTGTGGTGTGAGCTTGGCAAACATTCTTGTTGGTAGCTGTGCTGCTGTGCTTGTATCAGAAAATGCTTTTGGGGGAATTTTTTTTAACTTCTAGTTATGCTGTTTTGCAGTAATCAAGCTTACATCACTTCGTGTTCAGGTCTGTCTTTGAGGAGAGGAGGCAAAGTCTGATGGCTGGTTTCAAAAACAAGAAGAGCTTTTGTCCCAACAGGGCTTACAGGAGGGCCAGTCATGCTGAGATGCCAAAGGTGAGATGGTTTGTTCTGGCAGCTTTCAGAGACCAGGGAGGAGATTGTCTCTACAAGAACCACCATAAAGACAAACGAACAAGGAATGAACCTGATACTTGGCTTGTGTGCTACTCTCACAGCTCTGCTCAAGGGTATGTTAAAACTCCAGTTTTTCTCAAGCCTTACCCCTATTGGGTATTAGCTCAATTTTGAGTCATGAGGGTTAGCACCTTGTAACCCATGAATCAATGTACTTACACGTGCTCAGCATTTTTTACCTGTTTCAGAAACCCATTGCTGCAATTACCAGAGCCACCTTTTAGTTAATCAGTGGAGCTAGACCAGATTCAGAGGAGTAAGAGTTCAATCCACTATTTCAATATTGCTTCTGGAGCTTTCTTTCCCCAAAAGAAAGCATGGTTAGTAAAATTTCACAGAGTAGGTTGGCAAAATTTCACCCATCTCACGCATTGTGCTCTTGTCAGGCACAGTATTTTCATTTCAGTCTTCCAGATCAGAAGCCAGAACACCTTGCAGCTGAAAGAGAGATCAGCACTAATGTCACAGCAGTGGACGTCTGAGAGCCTTCCTAACATTTCTTGCTGTTATACTGCTGGTCATACAGCTGAAGATTCATTCAATAAAATCAGTTCAACTGTGGCATAGACGATGTCAAAGCAGTCTTAGTTCCTTAGTGTTCACCCATGTTTTCATTTCTCTGTTAAAAAGTGTCTTATTGATATTTGCCACTACATCAGTGAGCTACAAGACACCAGTTTGTCAAAGAAATCTAAATTATCCCAGTAACAGATGAATGAGAGTGCACTAGTGCATTTATTTTACAGCAAGCAATTCCCAGCTTCCCTGAGGTTTTCCTGGAAATTCAGCTCCATATGCTGGGAGAGCTGAACACATTTAAGAACAGGAAGATGATGGGTTTGTATACAAAAACTGCAACTGTAACCTCTTGAAAGAATGCTTTTAAATATTTGAGGACAGATCTCAGGGTGCAACCAGCATTTTAAACATTTTATCCTATAGATACAGTAAAAAAAAAAGAAAAAAAAAATATGCTCTTTGACACTGGGAAGGAAGCAAGGGAAGAAGGACCCAGGGAAAATGGTGAAGAAGAAAGAATTACAAAGAGATGCAGAGGAGTGAACAGAAAGAGGGAGGGAAAAGAGTGGGAAGGCAGCAAGCCAGGGAAACAGCAGAGGCAGAAGTGGTGATGAAAAGGAAGAAGAGGAGAAAGAAGTACAACTAAATTGAAATCATGAGCATCCTCAGCTGGAGCTCTGTTTAGAAGCTGAAATGTCACAGCTATTTTGGAAAGAGAATGAAAACTATTTAGTCTAGAGGAGAAGGCACAGACAATCCCTGTACGCTCATGGTGTTACACTAACATTCACGGATGTCTGGGTGACAGCATGAGACATTGGGATCAATAGCTACTCTGACTGAATCCTGCAAAATAACTTTATTCTAATGCTCTGGATACCTTTTGCCAGTGCTTCAGACGAACACTTAAAAACCTCCAAGTTCTTTTTTGAGACACTTGGGGCAGTGACACACTATATAAGAGTTTGAAGGCACTATGTAATGGCACCATCCTATATAACAGCACCAATTACAGCACCACTTCCATGGAAACAAGCTTGGGAAGCAATTATCCACCCTGGCTATTGTCTCACTGCTTGATGCAGCTTCACATTGCACCAAATATTCAGTCCCCAGACAACTCTGCTATGGACTGGACAATTCTAAGCAGAAGGGGTGCAAACTAGTCAGCATCACAACATCCTAGGATCAGGAGATTGCCTACACCAGTCCTGACCTCTCCATGACAACAGAAAGAGCAGGAATCTCCACAGCCTTGCATCTGGGGATCTCTACCTCCTCTCAACCATGACCCAGTGGCAGGGACTGCCACAAAGAACCAGGCAGTAGTAGCTCGAAGTACATTGTACAGATCTTAGTGGCAAAACTCAGTTCATGGCAGAAGATGGCAGGGTCCTTTGTCATTCTGCACCACTCCCTTCACCTGGGACATACTTTCCAGCTGCATCCTGAGGGTTTGCTTCTCCTGTGCAAAAATCATGGCTCTTCCATGCTGAAGAGCAGAAGCCTGACTCCAGACCCAGAAATACTTCATATTCATGGGGCTCACAGTGTTACAGCATAGCTGGTTAAGAAGCCAGGCTGGAACGGACACGGGAGCTCAGTTTTGGAAATCAAATAAATAGGGAATATTTTAAGATCAGAGTGAGACCTCTTTGTGGAGCAATTAGAGATGTTTACGCTCCCCTCTCCCACACATGGAACAATCACATTCCAAGTCAGGACACTAAATCACATACAGCTTTTTCTCTGACAGTTTTTGTGTTTTGGGTTTTGTTGCTGTTGTTTTTTCCCTTTTGCTTTTTTAATCTTTCTTCTTCCTCCAGTCACCCACTTACATCTTTTTCATTTATATTCCTTTTTTTTTTTTTTTTTTTCACCAGATTTCCTTATCTTCTTTCCAAAAGGTGGCAAATCTACTCAATGGAGTATATTCTTTTCCCAGGCCTTCAGATCAACTTCATGAGCTACAGGCTAACTTTGAGACATGGGAAAAGTCAGTTACGACCAACAGGGTTTCCATCTTTTGGCAATTCATGAAAGTAATGCAGAATGCACTATAGCCCCCACCCTCACTATTTCCATGGCCTTTAGGCTATTTTTATCCCCTTGGTTCCAAGAACAAATATAAATAAATGTAGTTCTAGGAGCTGTAGAATACAACAACCAGGAGCATCTGTAGTCAACACTAGGACAGCAGCTGAAACAGCAAGACTAAAATGGGGCCATGGGGAGAGAAGGGAAAATCCAAACAAGGAAGAAAAAAAAAAAATCAGAGAGTGAAAAGAAAGCAAAATAGCAGCAAATAGGCTTCTGTTTCTCTCCTCACAGGAGAGAGAAAAAAAGCCAAACCATACCAGTAATGATTGCAGCTGAGACAAGCCCATATCTCTGACGTTTTGAGCAGATGAAGGGAAAAAAGTTACAGTACAGAAAGAAGCCATCCTCTGCCTGCAGCCTGTGCTCATTCTCACACACTCAGCTTTTCCTCCTGCTGTCCTGGTGCAGAGGGTGGGGGGCACATGGCATTTAGGTGCTCATAGCCCCTGGGGCTCCTGCAGGCTCATTCCCACAGCAGCCACCAGTAAGGATTACCTTTCTTCCATACCTCTCCTTGCACGGGATCATAGAATCATAGAATCATAGAATTGGCTGGGTTGGAAGGGACCTCAGAGATCATCAAGTCCAACCCTTGATCCACTACCACTGCAGTTACCAGACCATGGCACTGGGTGCCACATCCAGTCTCTTTTTAAATATCTTCCAGGGACAGAGAATCCACCACTTCCCAGGGCAGCCCATTCCAATGCTTGATCACCCTCTCAGTAAAGAAATTCTTTCTAATGTCCAACCTAAACCTCCCCTGGCACAACTTGAGACCGTGCCCTTTTGTCTTGCTGAGAGTTGCCTGGGAAAAGAGACCAACCCCCCCCTGGCTACACCCTCCTTTCAGGGAGTTGTAGAGAGTGATGAGGTCTCCCCTGAGCCTCCTCTTCTCCAGCCTGAACAGCCCCAGCTCCCTCAGCCTCTCCTCATAGGATCTGTGCTCGAGTCCCTTCACCAGCCCAGTTGCCCTCCTTTGGACCTGCTCTAGGACCTCGATATCCTTCCTGAACTGAGGGGCCCAGAACTGGACACAGGACTCAAGGTGTGGCCTCACCAGCGCTGAGTACAGGGGTCTTTCCGGGTGCGAGGTGTCCCCCCGCCACAAGGCAAATGGGATCTTGGTGGGTCTGTGTTTTCTTACTCTGACTCAGTGCTGTTTAACCACCATGACATATGCACACTGTTCCTCTTTGCCTGCTGGAGAAGATCAGGTGCCACACATCTGAGTGCCCACAGGTAACCTGTGTCTCGTCCCCACTGACTTTAATTCTGCTTAGGGAAAGCAGCAGAAACCTGTGGCTCTCCAAGTACATCTGGGAACACCTGCATGTCAGGGTTTCAGTTTAGTACCTGAGGCAGGCCAAGGAACCAAAAGGGCTCATCAGCTTTTTCAAAGCAAGATGAAGGAAAGACAGCCAGAGGAAAACACACACATTTTTTTACTCCACATGTGGCTTCCTTCATCCTTTTCCTCTTCACCCGGTCACTCTGGAGGCCATCAAGAGGCTGCACCGGGCTCTGCCTTCCTGTTCAGATAAATATGCCATCATCCCACAGCATGTTTGCCAGGACCCTTGCTAATGACTTAGAATAACCATGCATTTCAGCCATGAGATAAGACAAGCTGAGTTCATCAAAGGCATCAAAAATATCCAGAGATGGATGTAAAGGCCTAATAAAACAAAAGCATCATCCATCTATTCCTCCTTCCCTGTGTTATTGAACAGCTGTGAATCACAAGTTTGCTTTTTCAATCAGCTGCACCTACCACAAGTCCTGCCTGGAACAGATGAGGGAAATCACACCAGCTTTGTTCATGGTTTGTCACAGTTGTTCATCTCTCCCCTGTGACTCTGTTTCCATCAAGCTGGAAGCAAACATTTCTTAATACTAGGAAAAGGGCTTTGTGTGAAAGTTTCCAGTGCTTTTTTGTGAGACTAAAGGTGAAACTTTAAAATCACTTTAAAATCACTGCAATGAAGACTTGGAGAGATGCCACTCACTAGCTGTCTGATTCTCTCTGCTTCTGAAGTGTAACTTTCATTAAAAACAAAAACAAAAAACACAACCCCACCACAACCTCCTTGCAGAATTTCTAACACTCATCTTTTTTGTCTACTTTCACACTATTTCTCAGTTTGCTGGTATATCAAATGTTCCCAACAAGCATCTTTTGCAGCCTCTCTATTGCATAATTTTTATTTCTGAGATCTGAGGAACTTGGAAGACTACTAAGCTGGTCAGTGTAACAAAAAGGCTACCATTCATTTGTATGGAAAGAAGGCAATAGAGTAATTTCTGTACATTTTCTGGACAGCTTTGGGGAAAAGCAGCATGGCTTGGTACAGAAGTAAATTTAGTTTCTAAATACCCAACAAGCCTGAATATCTAGCTGTTCAAACTCCCCATGGGAGAGTCAATATACATTTCATATTTATGTGAAAAATTATTTAGCCTCAGCAAATTCCTGTTTCTGGCTTTCCAAGGTAATGACAACTTTTGATACTGTGAAAATAAATTTTAAAAAAAGCTGCAGGACCTGCATAAATTCAGAGCCACAGCAGAGACCCAGTACATTCCAAATGCACCAGCAAAAGTTCAAGTCATCCTGGAAGGATGGATGCGAACTTCTAATTCCTCAGCACCTTTGTCTAATCTCCCTGTAGTGTTTTTGGAAACCCTTAGTGGTAACAAACTATTTATAGCTAACTCTGTTTTTGTAGTTTATCTCAGCAATAACATTGTGTCCTTTGTCCTAACTGCACAATAACAACCCAAAGGAATTCTTTACAGCTGGATTCTCACCTCTCGCTTGATTAACATGTTTTATTAATAGGGAGAGAGGTGGGGCCACTTTCAACAGGCTGCCTAGCTGGGCACACACACTCACTGCTCATAATCCAGCACCTAGCATACTACTTAAAATGGACATTTTTGGATATATGGACCTACCACATTGCTCAGGACTTTCAGTTATTTTATGCTTCTATGCTTTTAAGTGTCAGTATGTTTATTACACAGGATCTGCAGTATTTTTCCCTTCCCTAGTAAGTGCTTCAGAGTGTATTTAAGAAATAGAAAAATGTAAGTATCTTGTGTAGAGACACAAAGGAAGAATTATTCAAGAAACATTCAAAAAAAGGCATTGTTTACATTGGTCTGAGATCCCAAAATCCTGGAGAACCAGATGAGCTTAAACAAAGCACAGCTCATGCTGAGTGTTTCTGAAGAGGCTACACCATTTTTATCCATTTTCCCATAAAACAGTCCTGCAGTAACTGGATGGAAAATCTAAGATCTGCACCTTTGGAAGCTAAATCAGACAAAATAATGCAGATGGCAGAGTGAGTTCCTCAGACAGTAGCTGTATTTCTAGGCTGAGCTTTCAGTTGTCAAGGTCCACAGACCACACCTGTGCCTTAACAGAAGCTCCTATGTAAGAGGAGTGCTGTGATCAGGAAACTTGGACAGGTGGACTGTGGCAGTGTCACCACAGTGCAAGGTATAGCAACAGGTGGAAAGCCCTGGGCACCAGGGACTGGAAGGCATTGTTATCCAAATAATGTTCCTTCTGCTGTGAGCTTGGTCCTCTTGACACCCAGCCCCAGCAGAAGTTGTGCTACCCTTGACTAAGCCTTTGTATCCATGCATTAACCAAGACCTGGGGCTACTGAATGGTGGAGGGACATCATCAGCTACAGAAAAGGGGTGCGACCACAGCTTCCCCCCAGCTCCAAGCTGGCCAGCTGCAGTGGAATAGGGAACTGAGGAGGTCTTGGAAAGCCTGAGGCTGTGCCATCCACTGCCATGGAAAGGTGCTCTTCCCTGGGGGCAGGCCCACTGCCACAATTTCCAGGGCAGTCAGTACTTCCAGTCCCACCTGTCTGGTCCTCCATGCTAACACGAGGAATATAATCACCTCCAGTGAACAAGCTGTTACTGGAGCTGAACTTCCAGCTCCTTGAAACTTAGATTTAGGACACTAATGTAAAGATGAGCTTTATTTAGAGGATTAGTTCATATGGTATTTTTAGCAAAATGATAGCTGAATAAAAGCAAAAGGGATTTACTTTGGGTTTGTTTAATAAACGAAAACAGCAATGTTACCATATCATTTCCACATATGTATCAGCAGAGCTTCTGGCACCATCCCTATCCCTCAAATACCTGCCCTCCTCCTGTGCCGTGTACAATAACAGGAGCCAAGGAGACGTTCATGCTCCTGCACAGCAAGCAGGCAGAAGCATGGACCTCATCCTCTCCTCATCTTCAGCACAGCTGTGGGCCTCACCTCCTTTCCATGGGGGCAAGGAGTAGTGTAGCCCATCCCATCCATGCTGCCAGGCTAACACAACAGGGGTGAAGAGTGAAGCATGTGTCAGACTGATTTGTATACCCAAGAAAGGCTGTCTGTCACATACCTCATGCTTTACAGGTCCTGGCTTCCACCCTCCCAGCCTTCACCCCAGGTTGGTTGGATCTTAAAGGTATCTTCACCAACTTCCATCCTCTTCACAATAGTTTTCCCAAGGGATAGCTGACAATTTCGTACCAGACAGAAGAGGCTTGGCAGAACTAACATGGAAAAAACTTTTTCTCTCTCTCCTCCTTCCTTTTAGTAATATGCTGCAAATGACAACTTATGCTAAAGTACAAGGAATATCTCATTCACATTTTTCTGGTGACAGCTGTTGCTCAGAAGGATAGCACTAGCTAAGCACTATGTCAGCATTTGGCAAGGAAGCTTCTTGTTTATCCTCTGGAAACCCATGGTCTTTTCAGCTAATCCTTTGCTGATTTTTCTGTGTTCAGGGGAATTTTCTCCCTTGGCTTTCCCATCACATCCTGTATTGTTCTTATTTTGTTCTGCTCCACCTCAATTTTCCCTTCTCTGAGGATGATCCTTTCAGGCAAGTCCAGTCTTCTCATGGACAAATCAGTATGTATAATATGAGAAATCCCTCCTCCTATTACTCTCCTTTTCCATAAAGCCATCAGTCAAGAGGGTAAGACTGGCCTTGTGACCTACATAAGGAAGCCTAGGACCTTGCTACCACAGCCCCAGCTGTGATCCTTGCTAGTTCATACTCTGCCAGGATTTTTTAAAAATTCATTGACTCAGGCCATGGGCAGACTTCTGTGTACAGAGGCTGCAGAATTTTTGCCAGAAGGGGGTTAAAGCACATTCTTAAGGCAGAATGTCTTAAGACATTCAAGAGGCAGTGGGCATAAACTGAAATACAGGATGTTCCCTCTGAACATCAGGAAAAATTTTTTTACTGTGAGGGTGACTGAGTTCTGGCACAGGGTGCCCAGAAAGGTTGTGGAGTCTCTATCCTTGGATATATCCAAAATCTGTCATAGGTGGCCCTGCTTGAGCACGAAGGGTTGTAACAAAGACCTCCAAGTAACTAAGATGTGCCTGTGGTGATTCTGTGTTTCATTTTTCCCTATGAATCTCCAAGCAACCACAGCCTACCTTACTCATGCTAAGCTATTCCCCACACTGCTGCTGGGAAACAAGGTCATCCTGAATTTGTGTAACTTCAGCTCTGCTTTCTTATGCCTTTGTTAGAAAATACTGTGTGTGTGTACAAAAAACAAAACAAAATAAAACAAAATGAAACTACCAGTGCCAAATAACAGAATTATTCCTGTCAGCTCCATGTTGTGATGGTACCAAACCAGTATTGTTTGGCAGACCTTGGGTCTTACTCCCACATTGCCCATAGAGATGGTTTCTCTAACCACACCTGGGCTAGACTAACCTGCCCTCACCTCCAAGCTGTCACAGCTGGCTTGGTCTACTGAGGAATGAAGGCAAAAGGCCAATCCTGACCTATACCTACACAAAAAAAAAAAAAACCACAAAAAAAAAAATGTGGGAGATTAAAAGGTGACAACATGAGAAATGGTAGAAAAGAGAAGCATTAAGTATGTGACAAAAGGGAAAGAGTGGCTTAAAGGAATTGCTGATGCAGGTGCAAAATAGGGAGGCTATACCCCATGCTGTCATACCACGGATACCAGATACTACTGCAAAACCAGTAAAACTGGGGGCAGGGAGTTAAGGGCAGTCTGTCTGGGAGGGGATGAGGATGGTCATAGGAAAGAGCTTGGGAGAACAGCACTGTCTGCACACTGGTTTGCTCTGGTGTGAGCTGGCTGGCTCAACTCACCCTCACCAGACCACCTCATCTTCTTCTCACCTCAGGCTGGTATTTGCTGCTGCCTCTGTCTCTCTGCCTGCCTGCAGGTGGGTTTGGCCATCAGATGCTTTCTTGAGAGGGAAGAGCCACTTGTGAAGCAATGATCTGCTTCAAGCTCTGTGAACCCATGTGAAGAGGCAAAACAGAAAAATGTGCAAAGCAGGCACAAAAGGAAAGGAGAGGGAATGGGTTATCTGGCACAGTGACTGAGCAGGGCCAATCTGCTCAATCCCTACCCAGGGAGAGCTGCTGAGTTTCTTTGGTGGCCCCGCAGATTTGCTGATTCCAAGGAGAAATGGAAGAGTTGGGATAAGTCAAGGGGCAGGGGCATGGGAGCAAATAGTTATTTCCTCACCAAAGAGCTGGAGAGGACAAGGGACTCCTAGTGGGCTAAGTGCAGGGTATGTCCTTTTCCCTGGGTCCTCTCTGGGAACAGTTCAGGAGACAGCTCTGACTGTCAGTGTTGTGGTGCCAAGCCATAACTTCAGGGCAGAAAAAGTATTTTTTTAACCAAAGCAATAAATGTCCACACAGAGTCTCTCCAGCACTGTCACTGAAGGTAGTATTGCAGAAGAGGTTGACCTCCTGTGCAGGGAAAAAATGACATCAGAGGGGCAGCACAGAAGCTGGTGTCCCAGGTAGCACCCAGCATCTTACTGTCTGCTGCTGTGGTGTCCATGACAGGGTGGCTGAGGTCAGGTGTCCAGCTGATGCTCTCCTGGTGGAAGTGGGTTCTACTTTCCTACTCTTTTTTTTTTTTTTTTTTCATAGGAATAGACTAACACTCTGTGTGTATACATGTGTGTGTGTGTGCATGAGCCTTGGGCTGAGGCTACCTGAGGTTCAGTGATTCCACCCCACTGGCTGAGAGTAGCAGCAGATTGTGGCCTGGATAGGTCATGGAAAGGTGGCTCAGGCTGCTCCCACAGGGCCTGACAAAGGCAAAGGTGCCTGGCTAGAAAAATTCAATCATGAGGAATGTTTGCAGAAGAAGCAGGAATGCAAGGCACTGAGCTTAAGCAGGGACATGAGACATGGCCAGTGTGACCCTAGAGCCAAGGAGCAACATGAGGACATTCAGGGATGGCCAGGAAGACCTGTGAGGGGTCCTGCACACAGGGGCATCAACTCAGCTGCCACCAAATCACATCTTTGTAGCAGCAAAACCTTCACCACCTCACACTCTGAACTCACAGTGACCTGTGAGGGTAAGAGCAGGGGTTTGCATCACTGAATGTCACTGGTGCTGTGGACACCTCCTGGGCACAGGCTCCTGCCAGACGCCATGCCATGGGTGCAGGGAGGTTGTATCCTCAGAAGGGGACCAAAAGTGGTCACAGGGCTGAAGGGAAGAACAACTTCTTGTCCAGTGGATGTCACACTCAAGTACAGATTGGCAGTGCTGAAAAATCAGCACTGTTAATGCTGAATGAATACTGCCACCACCTCTATGGGGCACGCATGGGGACAGGATGTTCCTGTGCCCTCACACACAACTGCATCATGGATTACTCCTGGCACCTGCTTACAGAAACTTAACTCATTTTTTTGGAGCTTATGAAACTATTCAGATGTTTATCACCTTCTCAGTGCTATGCAAAAGCTTTATTTAGCAGATCTAGAGGATATTTTCATAAGGTTATTTTTTTCAGTGTTCACTGAGCCTGGAAACCTAAAAATAACAACAGCACAGACAGAAGTTTAAAGAAAGATCTTGCATGCTATTGTCTAACTGGAGAGTTTTCTCTTAACATTTACCCCATGTAACTATCTAAGAGCACACACAAAAGTGTTACAAGATGTTCTTGATAAGATCAGAATTTGGGAGTCTGTAGTGCATTTGTTCCCTGCTTGGTAACTGTCAGATTGGGCACTGCTTTGCAGTCTGCCAGCATCACAGATCAGCCCAGCAGAGCACCTGTATCTGAACCACTGCAGGATGCATCTGCTGCAGGAACAGCCTGGGAAGGAGTCTCTGCTGAGGTCTACACAGGAGAATCCATGCACTACCAGCACCAGTGGCAGGCATGGAGGCTTTGATCAGTGTGGCTGTAAGACTCCTAGTGCTGGATAAAAATGATGCAGAACACTGTACTCACGTAAATGTGCTCTAGGGATGATGGTTTGCCTAGAAAGTATCGAAGACACCTTCTAGCAATTCCTGCCCTGGGTGAGGTCCATCACTGTATGTTGGCTTGGATATCACCTGTCATCCTGGGGCTGGCCTTGAACACTGATGTGAAAGAATGAAATTGGCATAGACCTTATGTCATGTGCACTAATTCAACAGAAACATGTTTGCCTCCAGGAGATTCAGGTCAGCTTTGTGTGCTGTGTGACATGGGAGCCAACACTGGTGTTACTGGTGCGGGACAGCTCTGCTGGAGCTCATGAACCCTGAGGTCAGGTGGAAAACCTGAGATCACCGCATCTTCTGTTGCAACTCAGGGGCAGATGTAGTTAAATATTAACATTACTTTGATGTAGCTATGGCCTGGCTACAAAATATATGTAACAGCACATAATTTATCACATATATGACTAAGAAGAGTCACTCACCTGGGTGGTCCCCATAGGTATGACCCCACCCATTTCCAATATTAGGGTCTCATGGAGACATTTAATGATGATTTAGGCTCATAATTTCCAATTCATAGGTCACTTAATCTTGTATTTTTGGGACTAGCCCAATAATTCAGAAGCTACTTGGAAGCTTTTGTACTCAATGGACATCTTGCTCATAAGAGAGGAAGGACATACATTTTACAAAGTCACTCAGTCCAAAACACCTCCCTGGAGAAGAGCTTGTTCACTGTAAATCTATGCCACAATCTCTGCAACCTCAGTCTCAGAAGGGCAGAATGGGACAAGTGCTGTTTGCACGTCTGGCCACACACTTAGGGGCAGCTGTTTGTCCATCACCTGCTGAGCAACACAAGCCCACCCCTGCACACTCACCATCCCACACACAGACACACAGGGACACGATGCTGTTCCCATGCATGAATCTGTGGCTACTTCTGTGAATGCTTCCTCCACTTTGTTCTTGTTTCTATCTTCGAGTTAGAGGCTAAGCTTCCATAGGCACTTAATTAACATGGTTGGTTTCAGTCCACTGAGACGGGCTCTTCTGCAGAAAGCTCATCTGCCTTTGTTTAGCTGATTTCTCCCCACTCAAGAGTGGACCTGCACCAATCCATCAGTTCTCCTGTGATGGATTTATGGTTTATCCATACAAAGAGCCAAGTTCAACAGTCTTGTTCCACCCTCTCTCTTAAATATAAAATGGGTAGGCTTTCTCGTGGCTGTTTCATTTAAAAAACTGCTGCCCTAACAGGGTTACTAATGGCATCCATCACCGCTTCATTGCTTCTTTCACCACCAATATCCACCCACTGCCTTGTTTCTAACACTGGAAGCAGCTATTGAGGCACTTACTGCAGCAGGGAGGGCAGCACTGAAGCCTGCTGGGAAGCACAGGACAATTTGGCACTGCAGAGGAGGACCAGAAAACATCTGCCTCTCTTTCCTAAATCCTCCAGAATATGTTTGGTTTCAACCTTGCCTGTTGCCAGTTGCCTTTCCCTTGAATCTGACTCCCCTTAGTTTTCCAGCCAGCCTCTCTTAGTCTGGTTAGTCCTACTGAAATGTCAGCAGTCCTGGTGATAAAGTGAGGCAGGGCTTTCTGCTTTCATTATGGGTCTGTAGCATTCAGCCTCAGTTCTCTACCAAAAGCTATCTGATTGTCCATGAATATTGGGCCTGTATGTTATCTTTGGACTTAAAACTACTGATGGCTTCTTGCCATTGCTCCTTGGTGACTTTTTTTTATCCTTGCATACCCTGAGATGTTGTGTTTGCATTATCTCATTTGTGGCTGCAACTGGATTTGTGCCATCAGTATGTTTCATTATCTCCCAGAAGTGTAGATGGATGCCCAAATGTTCATAAAAACAAATTACCAAAATCCAAAATAATTTGCAACACAAGCTAAGATATGGAAATAAAACTTAGGAGGAGAGGTTTCAGCTTCTCCGGAACAGAAGACTTAAGAGTACCTACTGTAACAAATAGTGTTGGATACCTCATCCTCTACTGAGGCAGCACCTGGACACCTCAGCACATGGACAGTGTCAGAGGAAGCAGATCTGAGCATGGAAGCCCACAAGCAAGAGTGCCATTTCTCAGCTACAAATGGGCTGCTTTTACAAGCAATTTGAACAGAAGCAATAGATTCATCCCTGGCTGAGCAGAAAGCCCTTTTAAAAGCATAAATATCAGGACTATGAACAATTGTGTAAACAAACACTGGCAAACTGCATAACAGCTATGTGCATGTGATACTTCCCAGAGATTCAAGCTTGCAGAATATATTTGGACCTCTTTTACATCCAGAAAAAATGCACTCAAATTCAGAGGCAAAAAGTCTTTCACTAAATCTGTTGCACTGATTGATCCTCCAATGCTATTTGTCTAGGTCAGTTTTAACTGGTTCACACTCTTTTTAATACATGCTGTGTGTCTGATTCCAGACATTCAGTCATGTGAAAAGCAAATTATAAATATGCCATAGGAAATGAGTGTCTTTATACAGAAGTGCTAAAAGGGTTCTTTAGCTGAGGCCTCTAAAGGAAATCCAAGAATAATCTGAAGTCTTCTGGCACAGTGCACGTGGGGGATTCTGTAATTGCCTGTGTTGTTAGACCACATTCACAGTAGGAATTCCAACAGCTGCATGGTGACACACAAGGAGCAGGCCTGCCAGAAATTCAGAAAATCATAGAATCACAGAATGGTTTGGTTTAGAAAGGACCATAAGGAGCACCTAGTTCCAACCTCCCTGCCATGGGCAGGGACACCTCCCACCAGACCAGGTTGCTCCAAGCTCCATCCAACCTGGCCTTGAACACTTCCAGGGAGGGGGCAGCCACAACTTCCCTGGGCACCCTGTGCCAGTGTCTCACCCTCACACAGTAAAGAGTTTATTCCTAATGTGTAACCTGAATCTACCTTCTTCTAGTTTAAAGGTATTACTCCCCTAAACAATATCTCACAGTGTTACACCATTTGAGACAACCCAGCACAGCAGGTCCCTGCCTCAAGCATTTGGGATTTCAGGAGGAAACAGGCCAAGGACAACAGCTGCAGGAGGAGTCAGAGGGGCCCACTGCAGGCTGAAGCAGGGCAAAGAGGTGAGTCTGGGGTCTTTGAAGAGGACAAAATGATGTTGAGTGACAAGAGAAGTCTCTCCCCATGCCCTTTTGTTTCTTTCCTTCTTCTCAGGTTCAGAAGAGACTTTGTCCCACAGTCTTGTCTGACAAGAGAGAGTCACCCTCTCTTCCACGCAGTCACCTATCTCTCAGCAAAGTATCCCCATTTCTCCTTCTCAGTGCAACCCCACTGGGTAGCTGCTGTCCCCACTGTGTCAAAGTGGAAAAAGGCACAGGCTGGAAGAGATCTGGGGACTCCTGACAATTAAAACAGTGGTGAGATGTGCTGCTCCTTCATCACCTTTGCTCTCCTCTCAAGTGGGAAAGGGGCATGCCCCAGTCTGACCCCTGCAGACAGGGCAGCCTTACTCCCTGCTACCACTTTTGTCCTTGCTCTGAGGAGGGATGAGGTGTTGGAGGTGGCTTCAATCCTTACCTCATGCTGTGCTGCTGTGACATGCTGTCTCAGCACAGCATTAAGTACCTGATTAATATGTGCAATCGAGGAATTCATTAAGCAATCAAACACCCAAGACCATACAGCACAATTAAATGCTCACAATTAACTATGTATTTAAATCTTGCTGAACAGGGCCAAATCTCAGCCTTTGTAGAAATGCCAGTGTCTTTTGGCTGCCCTGACAGCAAACCTGCTTGCTACTTGCCAGTTTGCTTTTTCCTATGTTTTCTTCCCTTCCAAAATCACAGGCTTCCTTTGAGCTTAAGCACAGCCTACTTAACTCATTGCTTCCCTATTATTCAAGGCATGAAGCAGCTCCTGCTCCTGCAGCACTGCCTGTTCAAAAGCAGCATCTGTAAGTGGGACAGAAGGAATCAAAATGTTTAAACCACCCCCAATGTCACTGTGCCCAGGCTGAGAACAGTAAAATAGACACTGTCTCAGCCCTGGAAAGGTACAGGTGCAGCTACCCAGTATGTTGTCTCTGACAGCAAAACCTACCTGGGCCACCAGCAGAAACATATTATGTTGCATCCTATGTCCTCAGGTTCACTCCATCCTCACTTGATAACAAGTCCTTCATGTAGGATCTGGCCTTGTAATACTTGTAATTTTTGGACGGCTCATCTCGTGTTGAGTTCTGGTAACCTTACAGCAGCTATCAGCCGGTGACCAGTGCAAAAGAAATAACACAGCTAGGCCTTTGCAAGTCTTGGGGATGGGGCCTGTTCTTTCTAGCCATACACAGCTGCTCACCAGAAAGCTGAAGCCCTGGGACCTGTGTGCTTCCCAACTCCATCAGTGACCGTGACAGTGAACTGGGTTGAGACACGGGGTTCATAGAATCAGAGAATGGTTTGGAAGGGACCTTAAGGATCATCAAGTCCTAACCTCCCCTTCTATGAACAGGGACACCTCACACCAGACCAGGTTGCACAAAACCCCATCCAACCTGGCCTTGAACACTTCCAGGGAGGTGACATCCGTAACTTCTCTGCTATAGTGTCTCACCACCTTCACAGTAAAGAATTTCTTCCTTATGCCTAATCAAAATTTACCCTCTTTCATCTTGATACTTTGCCCTCATCCCATCACTACATGCCCCTGTAAAAAAGTCCCTCCTCAGGTTTTCTGTAAGCCCCTCCAAGTACTGGAAGGCCACTGTAAGGTCTCCCTGGAGCCTTCTCTTCTCCAGGATGAAAAACCCCAACTCTCTCATCCTGTCTTCATAGGAAAGATGCTCCAGTTCTCTGATCATCTTAGTGGTCCTTCTCCGGACTTCTTCCAGTATCTGCTGACTACTCGTTCTGTGCCTGTGCTGAATCACCCAAAGAGCTAGGTAGACTTGTCTGGACAGATTCAGCTCTTTGGATGGTTGTAGTCACCCCCTCAAGGCTGCTCTGGGAGGAGTTTTGTGAAGTGAATGGGTGGAGAAACTTGAGAAAAAGCTCTCATCTGCTCATCTGTAACAAAACCTGTGTATTTTTCCTGAAGTGCTTAGCACACTCCAGACTCTAGGCTGGTAGTTACAGAGCTGCCTGGACTCCTTTGCTCCTCTTGGTAGCCTGTTATAAATGCTCTGTTTGATAACAATGGCTGTGCAAACCCCAGTCACATTGTGGAGTGACCTTGCCATCTCCTTGGGAGATGAAAGAAAAGCAGCAGGACCCTGGCACAAGTTTACAGCAAGCAAAGCTGCCTGAGTGCCAATTCACTTTCCCCAGGAAGCTTGGGCATCCCTCACCCTGGCCTCATACAGCTCCTCATACAGGGCTCAGGCAGCTCATGGACTCAACTACCAGTCTCACAGAGGTTCAGCAGTGCTCCCATCCTTGGCAAAAGCCATGCCACCTTGCAACTGCAGAAACTAAATAGTCAGAGAACAAATTTCAGCAACATGTCATGCTCTATGCCACAGCAAAAGCCCAGGATTGAGGAGACATTTCTAGGTTGCACAATACTAAACGGTAATTAGCGTTCAATAAGGAAATGAGCTCAAGCTGTGACATTTGGATCTAAACACAAATTATCAAAAACTAGAGGGTTTTTGCCAAATATAGTGTGATTATCATCTGAGAAAAATGTGTTAGTCATATGTGAGCCAACCATGAAGTACACTTTGTTTGTCTCAGTTATAAAATACATTCTCAGGGTGCAAATAAATATCAAGTGCAAACACATGTTGTTTTCAATAACTCAAAACCAAGGTGTGTAGGCTCCCTCTATAGTCAGCTCTCAGATATGTAGCTCTCAGAGCTCTCCCAGGACACAAAGCACTGCTGTATCACAGGCTCTTTAGCAGTTCAAATTTGCTTTAATATTTTTTGACAGGCACCTTTGTCCCAGCAGGATCCACACAAGATGGGGTGTTGGCTAGCCACCTGCAGCCAACCCCATCGTGTGCTCAGCACTTTGGGCCCTGGTTAATTTGTCAGCAATGTCCCCACGTGCCAGCACCTTTTCAATATTAGCTGTGTACTGTGTGGTGTTCCAAATGCATTTAACAGCTCTGAGTGCACAGATCTGCTATTAACCACCACCATAGGCTCCTCCTCTGCATCTGGATATTTTTTTGGAGATGCCTGTCCTCTATTGACTGGACAGGCCTTGACAACAGGCATGGACAGCTACCTCAGTCTAGATGCTCAGCTTTTTCACAGCCGACTTTAGCTCAGGTGAAGCCCTATTAAAAGCTACAAGACAGCAATCTCCCTGACACTGCAAGGAGGGGATGCTGCTTATTTCTTATTCAGCTTCCTCCTCCCAGGAGATCCCAGCCACGTGGTCCCCTCCCTTCTCTTATGTGGGTTCATCCTCATCCCTTCACTGAGCCCCCACAAGTGACTATGGCAGATACTTCTCAGATCAGCCACTTCCTACTTACCATGTTAACTTAATTCATGGACTACAGGACCAACAAGTGCCATAGGAAAGGGGATGATGTAGCAAGACAAACCTCTTCTATGGGTGCAGCGCTCCAAGGTCCAACCAGGCGTCCCAGTAGAATCTCACGAATGGTGCTCTGACCAGCCTGGATCGGTGCTACTGCTCCAAAGGTGGCTAAGCCAGCCCCCTAGCTATGCCAGCTGTGAGCTTTTATTGGCCCCCTAATCCTGCTCATGTGCAGTAGGGGCCTGCCCTAATTAGGCACAGGTGGGCTTAATACGAGGTCAAGCCCACTACCTGGCAATTAGTGGCACCTGGTTGCCTCATGTCACTACAGGATGAGATGTAGAATGTTCCCCCCAAGAAATCAGACTGGCTTTCCCTGTCTCCTGTACCTGCACCCTGATCCAGAGGCAGCAAATCTCAGTGGGAATATGGCCCACTGGTTGGATGTTTCCAGTAATTCTCCAGCACATTCCTCTAAATGTACTATGATCTGCTCAAGTCCATGATAGCACATGATTATGACAGATAACAACATGCCCAAAGCTCCCTGTTAAACATCTGTGCTCTTGCTCTACTCACAGGAATAGAGATGTGAAAAGGTCCATCCCTACAGGTAAACACCTATAAAAATCATTACTAAATGGCATGGATGAAAGAATGACTCACTAGAAGGAATTCAGTGCACAAATGTTTACTCATGCAAGGAAGGCTTGTCGAGGAGCACCTCGGGAGGCACCTGAGTGGAAATGTCTTTCTGAGGCATCTGTAGTAAATCAAACAGAATCACAGGATTATTGAAGCTGGAAAAAAACCTCTGAGATCATCAATTCCAGCCTATGACCTAACACTACCACACTGGCTAGACCGTGGCACTAAGTGCCACATCCAGCTACAGAGGGACCTGGACAGGCTGGGTTGATGTGCCAAGGCCAGTGGTATGAAGTTCATAGGACCGAGTGCAGGGTCCTATGCTTCGGCCACAATAGCTCCATGCAGCACTACAGACAGGGGGAAGAGTGGCTGGAGAGCAGCCAGGCAGAGGGACCTGGGAGTACTGGTTGACCACTGGTTGAACATGAGCCAGCAGCGTGCCCAGGTGTCCTGGAAGCCCAATGGCATCCTGGCCTGTATCACAAACAGTGGATGAAGGATTATGGATGCAATTCTCCCCCTGTACTCAGCACTGGTGAGGCCTCACCTTGAGTACTGTGTCGAGTTCTGGGCCCCTCACTTCAAGAAGGATATTGAGGTGCTGGAGTGAGTCCAGAGTAGAGCAACGAGGCTGTGAAGGGACTGTCTTATAAGGACAGGCTAAGGGAGCTTGGGATTGTTTAGCCTGGAAGAGATTCAGGAGGAACCTTATCACTCACTAAAACTACCTGAAAATCAAAACTCTCAAAGACCTGAAAGCCCACATCTCTGAAGAGCTAGCCTGTTGTATCTCTTTGCCTCAGTTTCTCGGCCTTCAGAAGTGATTTCATTAGAAGATTATTTCAGATCTTTGAATGAAGGCTATTTTTTGACAGCTAAGAGTTATATATACTGTCATAATCAGTGCGCACTCTTTTTCTGGATGGATTACACCTGTCTTGTATCTGTGAATATTTTTCAGCATCATTTTAGGCTTTACTTTGTTCACATTTCACCCAACCCAGTGAGCATACATCTAAAGCTCAGGAAGGTCAGAGTATAGGAATCCTTACCCCAGGTTTTTGAAGGCTGACGTGTTTTAAAACAGGCATGGTAATGCTTCACTACTGTAAACTGAAGGGATTACTGATTATATGCAGTAAACTTGTCACAGCTGACACTGTTCCATGAACTTGCCACTGCAGGGAAATATAGGTCTCCTATCAGAGGCACAGACGTCCTCTGCTGACAGAAGTGCTCCACATTTTTTTACCTTGCTCCTCTGGCTGCCTTACATGTTACACAGTGACAGATGTGCTGCATCTATGCAGGCCCATTTTTTATCGCTGCAGGCATGGGGCATGGCATGGGTTACATCTGTATACACCATTCCCCGTCAGAGTGGTCTTTTCCCTTCTGCCTGCTAGAAACAGCCTGTCTGGCATCACCACCCCCAACCTGCCATGGCACTGCCAGGACTGTGCTAACAGGAATCAGACAAAACAGTACTAGGGAGGGCAATAAAGATTAAGGACAGTGCTTGAGTCCATACACAGGCCTGTTTCGTTCCTCAGTATAGCTGTCACCCTAGCAAGCTGTCACCCTGCCTCCATTCCCATGTGTTCAGATCCACCAGCAGATCTGTATGCATGCTTGCTTCCTGGTCTGTCACCAGTGAAATAGAAGAAAAAGTGCTGCAAAGTGACAAAAAGAGATCACAGGTGACAGGAGACACGTGTCCTTATGCTGATGGGACTTCACACCCCCTAATTTTGGTGGGATGCACCACTCAGTTCCCTAAGACTGTTGTCACCCTATACAGGAGGGAGTTCTGGCGGGATATTCATGGGCAGCTCAGATGTCAATATCAAAACCTTTGAACATCATGCAACAGCTGAAGCTACACAGTAGTAACTCCCACTGTAGGACTTTGCTTACTGCCAGAAAATACTCAACTGGCACTGGAGCTTTTCCAAGAGAAAGAACAGAAATCTGTCTCAAAAGCAGAAATACAACTTTCTGCCAGCATAACTGGCTTATCAATACAATATTTGTTTTGGGCTTCCTTCCCCTCCCTCACCCATGAAATGACACTAGGCAGAATCAGGAAAGGGAATAAAGAAGGTATCCAGGATACTCTTTGCATTTTCTGTTGCATATAGTTCAGTTTTGGCTGATACAGGTGTTACCTATTGACAAACGCATCAAATATTTGCACTGCTCAGAAGTCTGCGAGCAGGTGGGTGCAAGGTTTGAAAGCTGCCAGAGGGTTAGACCATTTCCTCCTTCTGATATAAGCCAGACCTGAGCAGAGATAGGTAAACATTTTAGTTGTAAATGGTCAAAGTTCTGGGCTTTCTTAGCTGTGAAAGATGTTGACTGAAAAGTAGCAGTCCCATTTGTGATCCATGACAGTTCCTAGGTAGGCCGGTCAGTGTAACTCAACAGGACTCGTGATTAATAGCCCTTTAAAATACCACTTTACTTATCACTTCTGTTTTCCTCCAGGGCTCATTGTTTAGTTTAGTGCTTCATAAAACTTGAAGAGGTCACTGAGTGCTCCTCAGGGGGAAATCAACTCAGTGACAGCAGCCTGCTCAGGGATTCCCTTCAGAAGCACTGAACAAGCTACAAAGTCCTTACAGTTCAGCTTAGAAAAAGGGGTAAGAAAACCTGTCTGAAGAAAAATTGCAGGCAGAAATATTTGCCCACAGATTATTTTTTTCCAAATCCACACTTTTGATGATGTTCACCTGCACTGAGCCTCTTCCAGTTCTCCATCATTGCTTATGCTATTTTAACAAAAGCTAATTGTTTACAGGTCAGGCAAATGGGGAACAACATGAAAGGATCTTATGCAGCCACAGCTATGGGAACAGGACATATATCATCCCCCTCAGTTAGAGGCTGAGGATGTCTTCATTGCTTAAGCACACATTTACACATTAGCATTGTCTAATTCCCATGGAATAGCTGTAAATCCTTTGTGAGACAGGGCTGTGGTTTACAGCAGCCTCTGCAGACTATTTCCAGGGGTTCAGGGCAGGAGGCAGAGGGCAGGGTGAGCTCACAAGGGCTGGTGATGGGTCCTTGGGCCATGCTTGCTGTTTGGGGTGTAATACTATTCTTTAACTATTGGGTTCCTAAAAGAAATCTGCCGCTTTGTTGTGTCTTCTCTGCATTGTTTTCTTCTACACCCCAAAGAGGTCATCTCTATCCAGTGAATTTAAATTAGAAAGTTCTCCAGCTGTGTAAATAAGCTGTGTAAATATCTGAGAAGATAACATTCCCTGCATTGCCTCTGAAAATACGGGACAAAGGAGTTATTACCCACTCCATACTGACAGACGGACAGACTAACAGGGGCAGACTGAAAGGGCTGTAATCTAAGACATCAGCTCATGTATTTCAAGTGTGTCATATACAAAAGAAATTAATAACACAGGTCAAAACAAGAGAGCCAAAGTTTGGTTAGAAATGGCATTTGAGAAACAAAGATTGTGATGCAGGGCTTGACAGTTCACTGAATTTATTCATTATTTGTTTGTGACTTGGGAGCTAACACTTCAGCTATTATTTCAGCATGCAGTGAAAGGCAAAGCCCTGGAAAGCAGCTGAGTTAGGTATTTTTATGAGAGGCAACATACAAAGATGTCAACCCTGGATGGCATTTTAGAGCAGATCGGGGAATTCGACTTCTTTCAAAAACAAACCCTCTTACTCTTATGCCTGCTTTCTGCCTCCTTCACCCCAGTGTACGTGGGTGTTGTCTCCTTTGCGTTCATCCCCGAGCATCGCTGCTTCAGCCCCGGGGTGGCTGAGCTGAGCCAGCGCTGTGGCTGGAGCCTGGAGGAGCAGCTGAATCTGACGGTTCCCGAGTGGGGTGGCCACGGGGACAGTTTCAGCAGCCGCTGCAGGAGGTATGAGGTGGACTGGAACACAACAGGCGTCAGCTGCACCGACCCCCTTGGCAGCCTTGTGGGCAACCGGAGCGCTGCTCCCCTTGGTCCCTGCCGGGATGGCTGGGTCTACAACTCCCCAGGGACCTCTCTTGTGACAGAGGTAAGATTCATTTTGTCCAGCAAAATCACTCCTGCCTGCACACTCTGAAGATAGAAGATCCTGTTTTGATAAAGTTGGCTTTTGGTGGACAGCTTGAACCCGACTGCTAAGAGGGAATATCAGGACTTGCTAGGGACTTCGAACAAAGATTCATATGGAATAATAATGGGAAATGATTGGTTTTCCTGGAAGGATCATACTGCAATACTTGTCATCAATCAGACAACAGCTATTCTCATAATTCAATATTTCAGTCACCAAATTGAGGGTAACACCCCGTAGCCCAAACTGAAGAATTGCACGTTTGGGTGATAATCTAACAAGATATTCATGTACAATGAACAAGAAGATGGGGCTAAATTTGTCAGATAATGAGTTAGTAACAGCAGCATTCTTTTCTTCCAACTTACACTGTCTAAACTAGATAGTTTAGAAAGTAAAAAACTGTGCAAAACAATACTAAGATTCTAAAAGCCACGTAAAGGCTTGAATCATAGGAAGAATTGTAAGAGAAATCTCTTCTACTTCTCGTCTGCTCCCAAATGTGTGTTAACTACACCTCAGCCATGCCTCGCAGATGTTTCTGTAACCCACTTTTTAAAAGTTGACATGCTGGATGCTTCACAGCTTGCTAGGGCAGGGTATTCATATTCCCTTGCTTTGCTATCATCACCATTACACAGCAGCTCCACCCCATCTTCCCTTGGGACAAATGGGTCAGGGCAGAGAAGAGCACTCCCATCTGTTGTCTGTATCAGTTGAACCAGGGAAAGAGATCTGAGATGTTTCCAGGCTTGTCCAGGCTAGAAAGAGATTAAATCAGCAGTCAAAGACATTCATGCTTCTTTCTGGGCTGAAGTCTGTTTTACACCTGAATGGAAATTTCTAGCTGTAGAGAAGATATCACCAGTTTGCCCTTCTTCCCTTGGCAGGTGAGGTTTGGTAACCTGTTAATTGTAAATCAGAAGCAAGTTACAGAGTACTGGTTTACTGCATAGAAAAGTCAGACAAACCCTGGGAGTTTTGCCAGTGCTAATGAGAAGCAGGACACTCATCTCTTGGCTCCCCTCTGGCTGGGCTCGTGGCAGGCTCACCAGCTCTTATATCCTGCACTGCTTCCGCACAGCAAAACAATACACAGCTAGAAATAGGCCTTGGCATCGAGGTAGGAAACAATGCTCCAAGAGTCCTCCAGATTTCAAGCAGATGGGTAGGGAGGAGAGGGTAAGATTTTTCTGAACATCTTCATTTGTTCGTTCAAAGTTTCTCTCCCTTTCTCTCTCTCCAATGTGTCATTGTGCAATCATTTTCCAGAGTGTGACCTTTCCCCAAGTTTTGGGAAAATTCAGACAAATGTATTGCAGATGTCAGTTTAAGAGATTAGGGGGGCTCTTTTCTGGAGCCTGTTTTCCAGTTGCTTGTCATCAGCTTCCTTCCTCCTTATACAATCATGGTTTGCCTTGAATGTTCCTGTGCTTTTCACTGTGGTTGTTGCAGTTAAACCTGGTGTTTGAAGACTCCTGGAAGCTGGACCTCTTCCAGTCGTGTGTGAATGCTGGTTTTTTTTTATTAGCTCCATGAGCATTGGCTACATAGGTGACAGGTATGTAGTATGTAGGCAGGTGTGAGATTAACTGTTTCCTCTGATTACCTGCCTTCTGTTCATCACTGAACAAAATTCATGATTCAAAGAGGAAATGAATGCAATTAAAACACAATTCAAAAGGTCCATGTGTCACTTACAAAGGTAGATAGTGGTTCCTCAGCCCCTGCTTTTTAAGGCTGTCATGACCCAGGGATCCACAGAAATACCATGGTGTTGCTTCGCTTTTACAGCCTCCCAGTGACTCCATGGGCAATTTGCACATTCACATGTGATATTTGGTTTCCTGTCACAGTGGCAAACTGCAATGCATGCTCAGAGTTTGAGTTGAAATTTTATTGCATGCACCATGAGCTATTTGCCTATCTTTGTGATATACTTGTTTCATATTAATTTTAAGGGTATCCAGATGAGTATAAATCAGATTCAAAATAGGAGAGATTTTCTTAGATACAGAAATAGAAGAAGTTGCTTCTTCCAAAATTTTCTTTGGTCCCCCTTTGCTCTCAACTGGCTCTGTATGTAGCTGGATCTAGACCTTATTATGCCTCATCTCCTCCTGGCCATCACAAATGCCATTGTGTTATATATCTGCTCAGTGGTTTGTTTTTTTTAAGGTTAGACTCTGAACAAATTAAATGCTTTGCAGCTGATCTTCCTGTACATGTTTACCAGATTTCTCAGTAAAATACAGGTTGAAACTAGAATTTGAAGAGGTGAAGGTAATACAAGGTGAGCAATCCTTCTGTAGCATTAATCTGTTTTGGACATATTATTTTTTTAATTTGTATTCTCAGAAGATAGGAGAGCACAATGAACAACAGCCTTTTCGTCCCATGCTGATCAGGTCCCAGATTAACTCTGTTGGGCAGATACTGCTGCCCTTCCCTTCTTTTCCCTTTCCCCTTTCTCCTTAGGGGAAGGCCTACAGGAAGGTGCAGAGCCATCCCTCATAGCACATCTATAATGTCACAAAACAAGGATGTGAATGTGTTTGTGTTGCTGGTCTCTGCTCCCATGTTTCATTGCAGGCAAACACATCATCCATTAGGTTGTACACTCCACCTTTTTGGGGAAAGCGGCTATCACAGTCGTAGCCAACCCATCCACATGAACAAACCTGCTTGTTCAGAAGTTCACATTTACATGTATTTACAGACTGCTTCCCAGGCCTCAGTAAACCAATGTGTTACTGTCAGTGAACCAGAGCACAGATTTCTTAAGCTTTTTGCTTAATTGTATTTTTATCTGAAGATACTGATTTATCAAAGTAGCTCTTCCTGGCCACATCTTGTGTGCTGCTACACCTTTGGCAAAAGTCTCTTTCAGGTGAAAGATATCAAATGGCTACAGCAGTACCACAAAGACCCTACAACCAGTCTTCAGTCATGGGCTGGATTTCCCTGTCTGATTTGAAGGACAAGCTTACTCCAATTTTTGCTTTTCTTCCAACGTATTTTGAAAGATCTAATTTTTTATTTTTTTTTTCATCAGAAACATATGTCAGCCCCCCATCCTCTCCTTTCTTTACATCCAGATTCTTGTGTTTTGTACAGTTTTCTAGTGAATTTGAAAGTATTCCATCCTTTTTCCCAGAACCGACAGTTGGATAATGATGCACAGCTTATGGGACCAAAAGAGAGAATACATAGCAGCCACTCACACAGGCATGACAGGACATGGAACAGCAGTGAGCAGATCCTGCAGCCATCACAGATGTCACTCTTCAGGTCACCTTTTCAGCACCGAGGTGGATTAAGCAATCAAGTTCACCAACAAAAGCATTTCTTGGCAGCCTATAGCTGTGCAAGCCAATAGAAACCAGAGCTCCCAAACAGACAGACATTTATATCTGAAATACTCTCTATGCCAAAACACTGAAGGATCTTTTTACCAAGTCTTATTATCAAGCAAAAGTATGAAAAGACATGAGGGAGTAGGATATCATTGCTGACAAGATAAACCAGATGCATGTCATATCACCAAGGGGTTTTCTACTGCTCTACTCACCACCCTGCCCCAGTTCACCATGGTTCCTGCACTGGAAGCAACCAAGAGCAATAAAAAATCCCATCCCCAGAGACCGTTGTGCTCAAGACAAAAACAAGCCCAGAAGCCTCAATTTTAGTAGAGGTAACGGGGAAAAGGCCTGTGAATTCTGTGTTTCCTGGATTTGAGTTATTCTTCCTCATCTTGTCAGAAAGCCAGGGTGCCCCTGGAGCACGAGTTTGCTCAGGGATGAGATTGCTGCAACCTGATGTACTCAGGACAACTCCTGCAAATGTTTCAAGCACTTCAGGGGAGGTTTCATAAGCTCTTTGCAAGTGTGCTTTTCTCTGAGAAGAGAGAACTCATTTACTTGATCAGTGTCTGGGCACACATCCAGGCACTGACTTTGACATTCAGGAGTCATAGGTGTCCTGGAAATGGAACCTTTGTGTCCCGAGAGGGCTCCTGAGGTCAGTGCTAACATGCACCATTGCACCTTGATCATCCAGAGCTGGGGTACTGGGAAAGGGGCTTTGCAGGAGAAGGCACCACTCATAGTCTGATGAGGCTCTCTTGGGGTGGCCTTTAAGGCAAGTCAAAAATTATTGTAATGTCAGGACAGGACAGGATAGGACAGGATAAAAGCCTGAGAAATGGGTTCTGCTAATATTATTTTGGAGAACAGAAGATATTTATTTTTGCTGGCATTTATTATCATGCTATTTTTGTTAGTGGACTTTGACTAATTCACTGGTTTTTATAAATCACACTTCTAAGTGTATATATATATATCTCTGCCAGCTAGAAAATAAATGTCCTTCCAGTATTCCAGCAAGCTTGTTTCATTTGGAAACAATTTATTTTTTATTATCAGTGAGTCATGGTGATAGAGGGAATGACAAATAACAAGGGATGTGCAAAACTCTCTTCTAGAAGAGCTCAATAGTTAACCAAGGTTGATGCAAAAACAAGTAAGTATCAGAGTTATTGAACATGATCCCTACTAAAAAGCAATTGCAGCTCTGCAAGATGGGCTGAAGAGCCGTATCAGAGCATTTTTTGAAGCCATTAGCTAAGTCATTAACAAGAAGGGAACAATGACCTGAAAACATGGGATAGGTTAGTCCCCTGAGTTTCCATCATACGAATGAAATATGCTGCAAAGTCTGCAAATGCAGACTGCTACCCAAAACGAACAGGGAAGAGGGGCACAGGGACTATCTCCATCCTCTTCAAACTCTTTGGGTTGCCACCCTACCCTGTCAGCAGCTGACCCTCTTTCTTCTCTTTTCTTCTTTCCCACCAGAGGTTTGGCTGCAAACTCTGCCTCCTGGTCACAGTCCTGGTCAGTGCCATCTCAGGGGTTCTGATGGCCTTTGCACCAAGTTACAGCTGGATGGTGATCTTCCACCTGATACAGTGACCGGTCAGCAATGGGGGCTGTCTGACAGGCTACATCCTCAGCTTGCAGTAACACCTTCTGGGCAGGAACCCCCTGGTTTAGCAGCAGGGCTGACCCTTGCTGAAAGAGTAGTCAGTGTCATTCTGCTATTTGCTACCAAACTGGACCTCTGGGCTTAAATGCAGGTGTTTGTGACCCAAGCTTGCACCAGCTTGTAGACATGGAATCATTAGGAGGCATCTCTGAAAATTAGGGAATATTCATACCAGAAGAGGCATGTGCCAAAATGAGGGGAAAAGCCTAAAGACAAGAGCTATCTGAAAATGCTGTGAAGCTGTATGACACTTTTCCGGGAAAGGCAGCAAGTGGTGCTGTGAGAGAGAACACTTGGGTTTCACAGCCTTGGTGCCAAGATAATTTTTGCTGTGATGCTTATATGTGTTGCAGGTGTCTGCCTGAGACTAGGTGGCTCATGGCTCAAAAACAAAATGAAAAAGCTGTGGAAGTTATAAAGCTCATCACCAAGGGAAATAAGAAGCAGCTACCTCTCTCTTTCCAGGTGACTGCACTGCACTTGCTGCATATATGCAAGACTCAAGGCAAATAATGTTATAATTTTAGGATTGCTTTGGATTTAGAGTAGGGAGCAGCTCGGTGACCATAAGCACTGCAGTCCTCTAAAGCAGAGGCATGTGAGTTTTCTTCTCTTTGACTGCCTAGGACTCTTGCAGAGCAGATCTGGGGAAAGAGGCTTGTAAAAATAGCCAGTAGACAAGTAAAAATCTTCTTTTATGCAGTGTCAATCAACAGTAGACTAACCAAATCTCATGACTTAAAATTCCAGGACAACGTTATTCATTATTTTTTCAAATGCTGTTTCATGCCATTCAGCAGCCTCATACACAAAATTACTATGACTATGCAGATATGAAGACCGTCTATATAAATTTTCATGTTTTCTTTCCCCAATACTTTCTGGAGAGGTTATTTTGCCCTAGCTAAAGAAAACCCTCATTCTCCCAATAATTTTGGGGCAAATATTAATTGCATACTCAACACCCTCTCCCACTGTAATCTCTTGTACTATTGCTTGTACTCCCAGAATCTCAGCTCTAAAGATGAAGATGGAGAAAAGCTGAAACCTTCATTTCTAGACCTGGTCAAGGCACCGCAGATCAGAAAATGTTCATCTTGATGTACAGTTGGTAAGGAAAGGCTTTTGCACTCCAGCTGGAGGTGCATGATTTTGTGCCCTAAATCATCAGCAGTGATTTGAGCCTGTTTTGTTCCCAATCAGTTGCGAGTTTCAGTTCTTTGCATAAACTCTCTCCCAGAGGTTTTGGGCTTATTTGCACTCTCTTCTTTTCCCAGGTTCATGAGCTCCAGCCTCTACCAAAGGCCCATCATGTTCATGTGAGTAGCTGCTGGAAACAGCTATCTAAATTTCCTCTATTCTGCCCTGGTTGAGTTCCCAACCTCCTTCATCCTTATGCTAACATTGGATCTCACTGGGGGTTGCTACCCCTGGGCTGCAGCAAATGTGTTGGCAGCCTCTTCACAGCATTACTCCCACAGAGGGAGTCATGAAATTAATTCTCTCCTTGCCTCTTGGTTATTGCTCTGGAAAATGGAAAACAATCTTGCTGACCTGGTCCATATCAGTATCGTGATCCAGCTAAGACCAGTACAATAAAGCTAACATATGTCCCACCATCAGCATTTATACCAGCTAGTGAAAGGCTGGAGAAATTGAATTAATTAAATTTTTAAAATGGAGTCACTCAGGTGTCAAGCCTGCAGGTGCTAGATCATGAAGAATACCATGTTAAGTCTCTACTTTTATTCTAGCCTAAAATTTGGATTTGAATACACACTTCAAGGTTTTCATCCAAAAATCCCCGTTTTCTGTTTCTGAAAAGGAAAAATGCATGGGCACACACACACACACACACTCTTAAACACCATCTGGATACAGTAAGTGCCTTCTGCCATCAGCAGTGCTGCTGCCATCAATGTTGGATGTTGTGCAATCATGCTGACAGGCACTTGGCTTTTGTTTATCTTTAGTTAAGCATTCAGTCCAAGGCCATAGCCTCAAAGCAATGTGTCCCTTAATGGCCACCAAATGCAACATCTTTCCCTTTTCTTCATGGATTATAGCCAGCCTGAAACCATAGGCATAACAGTGCCAAACAATTATCAGTTCACAGGAGGACAGGGACAAACTCACAAAATGTTATGGAAAAAATGTCATAGGCAAAATACCCCACAAAGGGTCCAGACAGTGTCCTCACAGTAACAAGCGACTGGGGCGTGCAGGACGCGTGTAAAAGGGATTTTTTCCAGGGGAGTGCTAGGCTCACCACTGCTGCTGGTGCCAGGACCCAGCAAGCCTCAGCACCCCGGTATGGCTGGTGAAGAGGCTGCTGCCAACCCAGCTCTGCCCATGGCTCAACACTCTGCTTGGGGGCCTTGGTGGCAACACCCCCCAGCAGACCCTCCAGCCTTCCCCCCCATCCTGCATCGGCACCACCAGCCCCAAGCTGAGCCACCTCCTCCAAAGCCCATCACCCAAAGTCTCCAGGAAAGTGTTGTTTCCTACCCAGGGCAGCTCTGCAGGGCTGTGGGGTGGGCAGAGCCCCAGAGGGGAGGCAGGGAAGGCCCTGGACCCTCACAGCTGCAAACTGCACATGGCTGGATTGGGTGCTTCAGCCCTGGAGAGGTTCTGCCAGCAGGGCTTACCCCTCACTGAAACACTACCCCAGGCTTGAGGCATCCCTCAACTGGATAAATGGGGGAGAAACTCAATGCTTCCAGTGTGCTAATAGCCGAAACACTGGAAGCCAAGAACCAAGGTATATATACTTGCAACCACACACCCAGATGTTACTTTAGTAACCACCTAGACTAAGTTTTTACAGTAAGAAATGTCAGAGTTAAAGTTACTAATGCTACCGTAAGCATACAGATTATTTGGTGAATCATGCCATTAGCCACCAGAGTGTCATCTGCCTTTTCCCCTTTCCTTCCACAGACAAGAAAGCAGCAAAATAAACATTATTTTTCTCCATGTTCTGGCTTCTAAAGCTACCCCCAATTAAGAATCATAGAACCATTTAGGTTGGAAAAGACCTATAACATCAAGTACAGCTGTTAAATTAGCACTGTCCACCACTGAACCATGTCCCTAAGCACCATATTTATACATCTTTTAGATGTATCCAGGGATGGTGACTCAACCAGTTCTCCAGGCATAACTGTTCCAGTGTTTGATAATCCCTTTTGGTGAAGAAATCTTTCCCAATATCCAATCTAAACCGCCCCTGGCACAACTTGAGGTAATTTCCTCTTGTCCTATTGCTTGTTACTTGGGAGAAGAGGCCAACCCCCAATTCTCTATAACCTCCTTTCAGGTAGTTGTAGAGAGTGATGATGTCTCCCCTCAGCCTCCTCCAGGCTAAACAACCCCAGTTCCCTCAGCTGCTCACCATACAACATGTGCTCCACACCCTTTACCAGCTTCACTGCCTTTCTTTGGATGCACTCCAGCACCTCATTTTGCCCCAGATTTGCCTTTTTTGAGGCACGGAGGCAGAACAGGGTTGGCAAAGCAGCTGTAGCAAAGCCAGTCCTTGACCCCTCATGCAGGGGATGAGCCAGGCCAGCAGAGTCAACTTTTTCCCCATTGCACTCTCCCAGCTGCCAGCAGTCTGCAGCCTGAAAGTTTCCCAAGTCAGAGGTCATCTGCTCATATTTTTACTTCAGTCCCTTGTGGACTGTCTGTCCTTCCACAGATTTTTCTATTTGCCTTCTGAACACATTTGCGCTCTCAGTGTCCCAGGCCTTCTGGCAGCAGCAACTCATATGGCATGGGAGGGAAATTCATGAAGGAACATTTTATTCTACTTTTTACAAAGCTAAAAATCTCTTCAGGCTGCTCACTCACAGCTCCTTTTTGCAGATAACATGAGTTCATTCATAGGCCCAGATCACCTCCTCCAAGCTGCACCTCATTTTGCATGAAAGCAAGTGTGGAGACAGTTACTGATTTACTGTCACCATTCCCCTTCCCCCCCACTTAAAATCCTGGTACTGTAGTCATCCTGTGGCTCCTGATGCCCAGCAGGTCAGCTTCATGAGACAGGTCCTGCTGCCCAGCAGCAAGCACTACCACTGCAGATCCAGCTTTTGGAACCCGGGGCATCCAGAAGCCCCTCTTCCCTCCCAGTTTACTCCTATTCTTACAGAGAAATAGGTACAAAGAATAAATTCTTCTAAGCCCAGACTGGCTTTTAAGCTTTAGCAAACCAGAATTTGCCTAGATATTAGAGAATCTGGAAAAAATGAAGAGAGGAGTTAGAGGCAGTGAAGCCTCGTGATGTAGAGATGTTGTGTAGCTACAACATCATTTGGCATCAGTGATGGCGCAGGGGTAGAAAGCTCCATCATGGACATGCACTGGGAGCAGCATAAACAATAAGAGGACACTGGATATTAAAGCATATTCACGTTTGTGTTTATGCGTGTTTGTTTTCCTAATGCCATGAATTTGTTGTGAGGTTTTTTTGCATGGTCAAACTCCAATACAGCTGGCAGGGGTAAGGACTGAGAAGGTGGGAGTAAAGATGAGCCAAAAAAGAGGATATGGCTTTCTAAGTAGATCTTCCTCAGTAACATGCTGGAAAATTACTGCTCTAGTACCTCTGAAGGTTGAAGTGCCCTCTCCATAGCCCCTAGGAAGCACATAAAGCATGATGCATATCATATTCATCAACTTGCATATATTCTTTGGCTTAGAGCTTGTTTCTTAGAACAGTCCCAGTTCTGGGAAAAGGACCAATTTTTTCATACTTTTAAGCATTTATAGAATGTAGGATATCATAGTGCCACACAGCAGGGATGAGTGTGGAGTAAGCTGCAAATAAAATCTGGCACAATCTTGCATTATTTTGATCACACAATAAAAGAGGAGCTGGAAACCACATAAGCTTTGTACTGGCCTGTAGGATGCAATTTTCTGCTATTCATAAACACGCACACAAGAACCCCTTGACAAAACAATCACATCAAGATTACAGCTTGGGGACAACAAGCCTTAATGAGTCTCTGATACACCACAGAGCCTGTGGCCACATTTGATGGTATAAAATCAGCACTGTAGTGCGCCACACCCACTGGCATGGTGGTGTTTAGATGCCAGTGCTGACAGCAACAGCAGGGGACAGGAGCCTTGCTTAGAAAGTGCCACCCACAACCACATTTGCAGCCAGGCTGTCCACCAGATGACACCAGGAAGAACACCAGAAACTCTGCAAAAGTAAAGAGCATTTATTTTGGAAGCCCAGCTACTAAACGTCAGTGAGTTCCCTAAATCATGAAGGTTTTATGTTCTCCTTAGGCACAGTCCTTTTACTGTGGTTTTAAGTAGTTGGGCACAGGCAGGATCTTTTTTAAGAGCTGGTCACACTTTCATTAAGCTGGACACGGCTGTGTCCAGGTGCTCCCTGAGTTGTCTGAACCACCCAAAGGTTGGGCTCTGAAATGCTTCTTCACAAGCTCCAGGGGCAGCCCTGCCACTGAGCCAGTTACACTCCAGCAGCCCCAGGAGCACAAGCTTCAGCTGCTATTAATGGGAAGGAAAGCTAGCAAACTATTGCTTTATCTAAGCTGGGATGTTAGACATCTTGTCTCATACTCAGGAGGAGAGCCACTCCAGCCCTGTGCCCAGGACACAAAAGCTGGCTGCATTTTGAGGGCAACTGTGTGCAGCTGGACTAAATTTGTCATGTTTCATTGACCTGACAACTCCATGAAGTAATGCTTGAATTGACAAAGTTGCCAGCAAGGCAATGGATGAAGCACATTTGCCTTTGAGCTTCTGAAGGTGCCACTAGAAGTAAATGCTGATATAACTTGCAGGTGGCTAGGAAGTGAAGGAACACCAGAGCCTGCCAGATCTCCAGCTCCTGCTGTGACAGTAGCAGTACTTGAGGAAAAATATGCCCGTGTGATGGGTAAGGGTCTGTAGAGTCAGCTTTTATAGTTACTCATTTATTTATCCCAGTATTTTCTTTGCTTGTGTTTTTGCCATCTCCTCCTTCTCCATTACCTTTCTGCAATTTTCAACAGGCTTCAAATCAATGAACTATAATAAAGACAGCTGTTCTGCCAAACTGTTCTTCTTTTGTTGAAGAGCAGGAAGATCTCTGCAATCACAACAGGACATGAGCTCCACAGAACACCCAATTACATCACCACTGTTCCTCATGCCCATCTCAGGACCAGATTGTTTCTCTTTGACCCTGAAGCAATAGATTAGTTTTGCAGCTACCTGGGACAGTCATATCACTCCAGAACTGTCCTCACCATCTCAAAGCAACTTGACCATGGCCCTGCTTTGCTGGGCAGGATGCTCCCCTGCCACTGAGGGCCCCACAGCAGCACTAAACATTAACTGGGGCTCAGACCAGTTGAAAACAAGGGCAAGATCTCCATCCTACCACACTGGGAAGCAATCCTAGGGGAACAGCACACTGCCTGCAAGAGTCCAGCAATATTTTGCTCAGGTGGCAGCTCCCTCCCTACAGACAGACATTAAATGGAAACAGCATCTTGTGCTCCACATGTAGCATCCACATTGAAAAAAAACCCACAAAATTTCCCAGCAGTGCTAGGGACCAAAAAGACAGAAACAGTGAAAGGGGAGCCACAGTACCCCTGTGTCAGTTTTTCTCCAACAGCAAGACTGTCACAGTCCCTGATGGGAAGGACTAGGAAAATTGTGACAGGTGCTGGATAGTCCTTGGCAGACTCAGCATTGCCCCAGTGCTCCCTGGGGCCCAGGGCCCCTGGCCAAACCACAGCTCATAGCCCTGCAGGTCCCTAAGCCTGAGCCCAGCTCACTCTGAAGGGATGTCCCCTCCAAACATGTAGAGATATGGCTCTGTCCCAGCCCCATCCTAAGCCTCCAGTGAAGCTGAACTTTGGTAAACTCTCAGTCTTCTGACAGCTATAATGTTTTTCCCACCCTGACTAGAGTATCAATATAATATTTTTTATAAAATTCTGCATGTCTGCCCATATTTATAATGGATAGGCTTAGAAAAACACTTTTGTACAAAAAAAAAACCAAACCAAAAAAAACCAAACCAGAATTGATTAGCCACTATAAGGTTGATATTAAGACAAATATAGTAGTTAAACGCTGAAAACTGAGCAAGGCTATTACTTTATGAAGGACTAGGGGTCTTTCACCCATGCATCTCTTTTTATGCTCTGAAGCTGCCACATGCCCATCTTGGTGAGTCTGAGGACAGCCAAGGAAAAGTCTGATGAGGACTACCACTGTACAGTCACATGGACTCACATGAATATCACATTGTGTAAGGGCAATAAAATTAAAAAAAAAAAATCTGAGCAAGTTTGTTGCAAGTTGTACCAACATTTTATGAGGCTCCATAATAGAAGTAAGGCTCTGTTATAATACACTACCCTTTCCTATGGCCAAACAACAGAGGTAGACTTCACAGAGGCTTATAAAGTTTTGTTGGGATAGACCCCACTATCCTCAAGTAAAGATTTGCCTCCGTGTTGTGGTCCACAAAGCTAATATGACAAGTTCCCAGCTCTAAAACATACTTATATTCCAGAGTACAAAGAGGGAAGCCACTGTGCAGCAATAGGAACAGTTCCATCAGAAACTTTCAGACATTGTAAATAAAAGATAGGGAGACAAAAAAGATGCAACATGGGGGAGAGTATTTATTCCAATTTGTCTTTTCCTGCCAGTGCCTTAAAGCAAGGGAACCCACAAAGAGTTATGCCTTCTTCAGTCACGGTCTACTTCTGACGTTTGGACATGGAGATAGATCTTTTTGGCCTTTGGAGTGCTTTGCCTGCAAGACATGAGCAGCAAACCACAAATTTAGCTGTTCAGTGAGCACCCAACTTCATGTTCTTCATTTGCCCTGCCTCTTCCCCATAGGAAAATGAGCAGCTAATCCTCAACTCCTCTAATGTTGCTCTGGCTCCTCAGTAGATACGGGTGCTTCACTTACCACACAAGCAGCTGCTATCAAGAATGCCCTTTTTCTATTCCACAAGATCAGTTTGGTTTCTTAAGCATAATTTGTAATAGTGCTGTATCAGGTTTGAGAGAGTAGTGCAGCTGTTCACAGGCAGTAAAGGCCCGTGCTGTTTGTTTCCAGGTGCTGTGGTAGACAAGTGATAAAAAGAAAATCTCCTAGCTAGAGAGTCTGGGAATTAGCCAGCAACTTCTTGGAAGCATAAGAGGCAGCCAAGTGACCCCTGGGCTACCCCAAAAAGCTCTAGGCAGGGATTTTGCACAATTTCAAGCGAAAGCTTAAAGTGAGATTTCACCATCCTGACTTACCTGTGAAAGCTTTCAACATCTTCAACAGTCTCAGGCAAAACTCTTCCTTTAGTTTCAGGTAGGAGCAACACCAATCCACCCGCCAGAAAACCAAGAACAGCTTCAAATTGAACAGATGCACAAAGAGCTTGTTAACATATACCAGTTCATAGCATATACAGCACTTTCACCTGCCTGGCACAAAGGATGTATGAATGGCATTTTATTTTCTTCTTCATACAAGATACACACATCAAGGCTCTATATGCATCATGTCACCACTGGGGAACATGCCACCTATGTGGAGACAGCAATGAGCCAAATTCAGCTGAGAGGTGTGCGCTGAACTGTGGCATCACGGGTTGGACAGACAACTGTAAAGAGATAAGAACCCTTTCTAGTCTGAGTGCATGCAAGGAAACAGATTCCATTTTTTCTGCTGTTCACATAACAAGATTTAGAAAACACATAGAGAATGTGTTATCTCCAACTCAATGTGATTAACTTCTCCACCAGTAATTTCTTTTGTCCACTTTGTACGTATTTGACGCCCATATTTTAAATCTACCGAGCACCCCCCTGAATGTGCTGTCTGTTAAAAAAACCCTGCATACTGCCATTTGAGGCGTTTTTCTACAAACAGTGTGATGATCTAAAGATTCAGAACAGGTGACCTGAGAGTTCAGGTCACCACTCTGCAAACACTCATCTTGCACTTATTTACCAGCCTCTTTCCAAAGAGCTGGAGAATATCCAGTTAACAGACTGTCAGAAAAGCTGAGGTGTAGCTGCTATACTTGTACTGCATTAAATAGGCAATTATGTAAAATTTTAGGTTGTGGCTCCTGGACTGAGACTATCTATCTCACAGAAGAACAGTACATATTTTAATTCTGCAGAATATTAATATTGTCCAACATTTCTCAGCTCTTTGCCATCTGTGGAACCTGTAAATTCCCTCTAGCATCCTTTAAAATGCAAGGAACAATAACACAGACAAAAAGATATTGATGCATAATAAAGCTCCATGTTCTTATAAACTGAAGACTGTGGTTTTAGTAGATGGTAAGGGACTTCTGCTGAATTTGGATGGATGAATTAAACTCTAATGCCTTAGATCTATTTCTTCCCTTTGAAGCCTGAGCTCTGTCACTGCATGCCAAAAGCAGCTGGCAAGTAGGAGAGGTGGCACTTACTGAAGACTATCAAAGGCAGATCGTGCCAGACTTCCATCAGTCTGTAGACAATGAATGGGACAATGATTCCACCAACATCACACAAGGAGGAACAGACCATCACTCCAAGGTTCCTGGTTCAGCAGCAAAGGGATTACATTAGCATCACAGCACTGCGGACTGAAGGGCACAGATCACAGTTCTGACCCTTGCACCAGGCATGCAAGCTCAGCAGACTACAAAATGTCAAAAGAGTTTAAAAAGCCCTAGTTTTCCACTGATGGGCACATCCAGAAGTTTAGACCTAAACATTGCAAGAATAAAAAGCTTAGCAAATAGGAACAGGAGAGTATTGCTGAATTGACTACCAGGCCCAGAGTGTCTGAGGGGACTCTCTGGATCAAGTAAAATGTAAACCCATCATCTTCAGTACATCTTAGTAGTACAAAGACTGATGAATGATCCTTCTGCTTGCTATACACTATTAAAAAAAAATAAATTAAAACTCCACTGTATTCATTATGGATAGAGAAATAAGAATAATAGTCTATTTCATGTGCTCTATAGCTTCATATAATCAGTGTCTCTCCATTAAAAAAAGGAGGATTCAGATTCACCTGGTCAGGACAGAGATATTCTCTACAGGAAGTGGCCCACAGTCACTGGGTAGAAAGAAAAAAATTTGAAGAAGAATTTAAAACCCAAGCTTTAGGTTTCTGCAGTGTGCATGCCTGCTTCCGAGCTATTCACTCTGCAGCCACTTACAAATAGAGAAATAATCCAGTCCTTATGTGACAGGCTTAAGTTATCACACATTCTCCATACTGGACTCTACTCTGGACAGACCCATTTAACTGTTGTTTTGATTCAAACAACATGCAAATCCAAATAGTGTGTGAGACTTCATAACCTCATCCACCCTGTTTATCTCTGCTTTTCCTTTTATTTCACTCACATAAGTTTTCATCTGCCTTAAAGCACATTTGTTGTCTCCATGGATCTTTTTTAAGTATTCTACTCATGCTTCACCTACTTTATGTTCAGCAGTACTCATGTAGATCTGACATATTTGAGGATAACATGGTGTAACATAAAACATAGCATACACAGTGGCCCCAACTATTTGTTTCTGGGCCAAATGCCAGTAGAGAATAGGATGCACCTACCTGATGTATGTTGGATACAGTTCAGTGTTTACAAAGCAAACCATTTCAAAAGCCATCGTGATTCCCATTCTCCCAATGCAAGCAGAAATCACTTTTAGCCAATGTAGATCTGCAGAGAAAACACTTTCGACACATTTAAAAGCATCCCAGTGATTTAGCAGGAGTCAGTTAATTCACCAGTGTTATTTTGGGGAAGATCGCTGATCCCGTATCATTTGATGTTTTTTAGGGGCATTCCTTCACCTATGTGAATGAAGGAATGGGAACAGCCAGCACTGCATGAGCCTCTGAGGCACAGGGCCCCTCCCAAAGCAGGACTGGGGACCCACTTTCTTGATTTATTAGCAGTGCCACAAATCAACCTTATTTGCGGATGAGGAGTGCTGCTAAAAGTCATGGGCAGCAGCCAATGGCAAGTACAGGTTCATGGGGCTGGACCCCAGGAAAAGAGAGGGAGAGACAGGTGCTGTCCCCAGGGGGCAAGACCAGGGTGGGAAACCATCACACATCCCCATGCAGGTGACTCACCCTCTGGGATCAGGGCTGTGACAAGGCAGGCAGCCCCCGCCACCAGGTTTGACACAGCCCAGGGGTAGCGACGCCCAATGCGGTCGATGGTGACGATGATGATGAAGGCAGCTGGAAACTCAACAAGGGCAGAATAGAGGAAATCCAGATGCATGTTCCCAGCAGCTACTCCCATGTGCATGATGAGCCCTTGGTAAAGGACGGAGCTGGTGAACCTATGTAGAGAACATCCTGGCACAGTCAGTCAGCCGGAGGACCGAGCTCTGTGCCCCAATGGAGCCTTCATGACCAGAGCTTCAAGAACAGCTCTCCAACATCATCTTCTTACCAGTTGTACATCAAAATTAACGTGTTTTTTCTCATCTGTGGTGTCCTGACAAGGTCAATGAGTGAAGGACTCTGCTTTCCACCATTTTCCTCTTCAAATTTAATATCCTTCAGAAGAGCCAGTACAAAGTACAGTAAGTTTCTGCTGATGGAAGTGATGGAAGGGACTATCATGATGCTTGCTTACGTAAATGCTGAGCTCACCTCAAAATGGGAAGGTATCTTTTTCTGATTTTTTCTAGCTATGTCACAGACAATTTTCATAGCTTTGTCATTTTTTCCTTGAGAGATCAGCCACCTTGGAGACTCTGGGAGGCACCTACAATGCAAGTATTAAGTATTAATGCAATCAGAAAGCTCACGTAGTATTCCCATATATGGAGACTGTGGAGAGAGGACTTGGGTTGGATAAAGGGAGGTGGAGTTTTTCTTTAGGTTTTGTGTTTTTACCACCGCTCCCCTTTCACCAGGAAAAGTCATATATATCCTGCTGCTGAAATGGGAAGAGGAACAGTTGTGTTAGTGGCTTTAGTCAGAGATGAGCTTACTCAAGATAAATCTAGGAAGGCCTTTGAGCAAGAGTAGTGCTACCATTTTATTCATCCTGTTGACCACAAACTGGCTCCTCTTAGGGAGCCATTTTCACTGTGCCATCACAGCTTACGAAGAAGAAACAAGGTGGAGCTAGCTTATCAATTCACAAACATGGAAAACAGGAGTCAAGAAATCTCTTTCTACTTTACTACTATTCCTAACTTCTCAATTCATCCAGACAATTTCTTAAATCGAAGCAATCAAACAGGAAAATATCAATCAAAAGAAGGGGACAGAACCCAAAATAAAGGCAAAACCACGTGCCTCCTTTTGGATGGACCACAAAAAGCTGCAACATTTTTTACTTAAAAGAACATGTAAACAACCTGTTACAGTTATGCTAGCATTCAGGGATATCTCAATAACCATCTTTCCTGCATAGGATCCACTAGGTTATGTCTAAACATTTATTTTCTTGTATGCAATTCTTGATGAAGACAGCAGATGATATTAAGCCACTCTCCCCCAGTGCTTTTCAAAGTGATCTGTCTTCTAAACCAAACTCAGGTGTGATACGCGGGCTAAGAAGCAACGAAGTCTCAGTTGCTAAGGTGTCTTTTCCTTTTTGTTGTGTTCCTCCTCTTTGCACTAAGAAGCACACATGCCCTGGGAATCGGGAGCAGCTGCTTTCGGGGTGCTTTTGGGGAACAACAAAAGCCCATTTACCAGTAGTAAAGCAGGAAGAAGAAGCTCGGCAGGGTGACTGTGAGCTGCAGCCACCGCCAGTGGGGGATGGCATAAGCAATGGCATCGAAGACCAGGAGCCCAACAGAGAAGGCCATCTGGTAGAGGATGGCCACTGTCCTCCGGTACTTCGGACCGACGACTTCTGTCACTGCAAACACAGAGAGAGAGAGGTGAGTGATGGCTCAGCATAGCAGTGACTCGCTCTTTGGGAACACTGGAAGGCCAATGTTCTGGTAAAGCTTTGAAGGAACTGTCTTGGTAATCCTGGGCTTCCTGGCAAAAGTCTCAAGACAAAAATCCCCTGGTACTTGCAGAGGAATGTTTGCTTTGGTCACCCAAATTCTCGGTGGAGGAGAAAACATTCCTCTTAGTGCAGGCATAAGGCATCCAGTACTGTCCTGTGTCATGGCAATCAGAATAAATCAAACATTCCTCAAACTGCACAGATGGGTTTTGTTGTAAAACCTAACACCAACCTACATAATATCTTCAACCCAATAACAAAACACCATATATTGTTTTCGAAGTGCAGCCTTTCAGCCTGCAGCTTACTCCAAGTATATAAGAAATCCTTGTACCCCAGGATGGCACATGCTCAGGTTGGCTTTCATGACTCAACTGCAGAGCACGAGGTAGATTTTCAGTCTGGTTGACACACAGCTAAAAGTAACCACTACAGCAGACACACACAAGCGTACTCAGAATTTTTCATCCACTTGTGTGATTTCAAGAAAGCAAACCAACTGGAAAAGGAACAGAAAGCAGTTATTTAGCAACTGAAGGAAGTGCTGTGTTCTGGAGCCATGAATTAGCTAATGCTGCTTGGCCAAACAATGCACAGAGACAAAGACATCTCCTCAGCCTCAGCAGGACTGAGCCAAAAGCAGCTGAAGGGTAGAAAAATGTCCCAGGAGAGCGTGACAACAAGGCTGCTTTGTCACTGTACCCTTTCCCTAGGCATTCAGTATTGGCCACCCTTAGGGAGACAATACAAGTTTAAAGTGGCCTTGGGGCTGATTCTTCATGATTACTCTCTCATGAGAGTTTCAAAAAGAATCCAGAAGTAACATGGGTGCAACTGGGGGAAAATATCAAGATAGGGCAAGTCATTGTCCTGATGAGGACTTTATGCTCTAAAATGGCATAAAGTTCCCCAGAAGAGGTGGTGAATATTTCAATTGTGTCAGGAGAATATTTAAGAGGCCAAGAAAGCACCTAGAATATGCACAGGAAGGAACAATCATGTCTTGGCAGAACATAGTCTGGATGGTGGACTAGATGTCAGGATTTTATTTATATCAGACATCTGGATAATTGATTAGCAAGATGTTCCCACTAAAAAACTTAATAGAAGTCTTTCTTCTTAAGGTGTTGAAATTTACATTTTTTTCCACTATGGCAGTAAAATGTATCACTCAGAGCTATTCAGTAGAGCCACCTGACATCCTAACCCATTTAAGGCTCTATTGGGCAACATTTAAAATACTAAATTTGCTACCTTGGTGATTTCTTGGTGTTGGGTATTTTTGACAAGAGCCTGAACTTCACACCAGAGAAGTCAGAGACGCTCCACCACACACCAGGACAGGGGGGTCCTGAGATGGTGCCAACCCTGCTGCCCCTCAGCCATCCTTCACCACCACCCACGATGGTGGGAGAGGCACCAGCCCAGCCTCTGGCTCCCTGCACTGCTCTGCAACCACCCTGGCAGGTCTCTGCTAAGACAAGTGCACAGATACCCAGACAGTTTGTCCTTTTCTCAGCAAGTGCACGCTGTTCTTCTGTTATTTTTAGGCTGTAAAGCCTCTGTTTGCCCTCTAATGTTCTTTGTGTCATAAAAAGTGCCTCAAATTCTCTCCAGCCTTTGCCTGCTTCTTCACCAGCCTCCTCTGTCATCACTTCATCTGTGAGTGGGATGGAGCAGCTGCTGCCTTCACTGGGGCTGTCTCCTTCCCCAGCCAGTGCCCAAGGGGAGTGAGAGGAGCCCAGAGGCCCAAATCCAGACCATAGGGCAAACCCTATCTTGAGGTAACAGCCTTAATATACCACCCCTTGCTTGAGCTTTGGAGGCTACTGCTGTTTCTCCATAATGACAGTGTTTGCAAAAATCCTGAGAAGTCAGAAGGAGAAAACTCCTTGATAAAACACTACGGGAGATATTTTTAAATGTTTTTTGTTGAGGGCTTGTTTTTTGCTTTGGGTTTTGTTTTTTTCCCCTTTATCTTCTGCTCCTGGGAAAAAGTCTGAACTCACCCAGGATGTAGCCTGCAGTCCAGCAGCCCTTGCTGACCAGCCCTTGCAGGAACCGGAGAATGACTATCCACAGGTAGGTGGGCAGGAAGACCAGAAGGATTCCACAGATGGCATTTGCAAAAATTGTATTTAAAAGGCAAATTTTACGGCCAAACCTGTATTGGAAGATAATACTTGCAAAGCAAAACACTAGTCATGAAAACACAGGTGTTTAAAACAAAAAGCTTTGTGCATCTTTGAAAAAGAAAAATATCCAAATTTGCTATAGAAGGGATAGATAAGAATACTTTTATTCTTAGCCCATTATTCACTTATATGCTTTCCTACGCCCTGAAAAATTGCTGTGACAACTGATTTCCAAACTAACAAAAACTTTCATGAAAAATAAAAATGCCCAAATTCAAAGGACAATCATTCCTCATTTGTATATATCTGGATTGTGACTGTTATCCCTGAATTTCAGAACAAGCAGCTTAGCAATCAGTTTTTTTTTTTTTAATGGGGTGAAAAATAATAATATTATAAATAATTAATATTATGATTTTGATATGTGCGTCAGATTTAAAGAAGCTTTATATGCCACAATCTTAATTTCAAAAAAATCTAATATGCATGGATCTTCTTGTGAGTAGGCTGCATTTCACAGCTGGAGCAACTCAGAGTCTACTGTACTAATAGTCCTGATCAGGAGGGGAACAAGGGATGCAAGAGGGCCTTCCAACACTGTCATTTGTTCTGTGCCAACTCCAGCTGAGTTTGGGCTGGGGTGGCTGTCCCTGGTGGCTCTGAACAGGGAGGTGAAGAGGCCAGGACACAGGGATTTGTGCTTTTACAGTGACTGCTGCTCTACCTATCTGTCCACCGCTGCATCTACTATTTCAAAGTTTCTCTAAAGGACGAAAGAGGTTTCCAAGTTGCAGAAACAATTTGTGACAGATGAAGCGGGAGCTCCAAACCAGCATGTCCTGGCTTCACTTGGCACCTGTGTGGTGCAGCACAATCAGGAGTTTGGGGTACAAGGTCCTAAGAGAGTGCTCACAAGCTCTGCAGGACTCACCAAGCAGGAGGTTTGTGCAAACCACAAGAGACAGAATGCTTGCTCCTCATAGAGCAACTGAACATCCAGTGGTTGATCTTATTTTGAGAAGAGCAGAGATGATAGCAGTTGCACAGCCCTTCTTAGCCTTTATCAGCTTCGCTGATGAATGCTGATAAGTGAGGTCAGAGGGTTTGCTGTCAGCCCACACATACCTGTCAGCTATGTAGCCAATGTTTATGGAGCCAACAAAGAACCCAGCATTCACAGAAGACTGAAAGATGTCCAGCTTCCAGGAGTCCTCACACACCAGGTTGAACTAAAGGAGCAACCACAGTTAGATGCAAGAGAATGAGACAAGGAGCTGGCTCACATCCACAAGTTTCCTTTGCTTTAGTTAATGATTTAAATTTGTTTCTGGGTCAATGGCCATTTTATCAGCACCCAGAAATGCTACTGGTTTAGTTGTTTCTAACATTAAAAGCAGGATTCAAGCCCTTGAGCAGTTCCCTGGTACTTCCCCTCTCATATCTCATTAGAGAAAAAGAACAAAATTGAGCTGTAACCTGTTAAGATCAGGACCATAGTTTATGTTAGGCCTTGTTGATCAAATCAACACAGACCTAGTGACCACCTTGGGCTTTTCAATTTTTTCTGTGGATGGTGGTGAACATTTCTAAGCCATCCTGGTTGCCCCATAACCTTGTGTGCCACAGCTAACCCCTGCAGAACCCTCAGGACTAAAGGTGATGCCTTCACTAAAGGTACCTGAGATGCTTGCAAAAGCCTGCCTCATCCCATTTCCTATGGAGCACCATCTTCCCAAAGGAGGTGCAGGAGTTATCTGAATCTGAGCCTGAGGCCACAGCATTTTCTCTCTGCTCTGGCCTTTTCCTCAGCTAAATTGCAGTACAGACTAACGTGTCTGGAGACCAGGTATTTAATATCCAGGCCCAAGCTTTATACCACATTGGTGTGCACATATATTTGCCATCCGGGCTTAGTTCTCCAATCTTACTTTAATACAGATATACTTAAAAGCTACTAAATTTTAAAATTACAGAAGTAATTTCAAAAAGCTGTCCTAACATGACTGAGAATCCCTCCTCATCCTACCAGTAGCTTTTATTCAAGACTATGCATCTTTAATTAACATAAACCCAGAAACTCCTCCTGATGCTCTGTAGGGCTTCCTATGAGGATATTGTGCCATGTGTAAATTTTTCCTCTGAGCAAAGTAACATGTTTACTCTGCTCTGGTCTTTCCCTTACTTGGCTGCCAGAGCAAAGGACAACATAGGAGAGCCCAAGAGCTTTCACAGAAACAGCCACATTTGCAAGCAAAGCACATTACCAAAAGTGCACACAAGTCTCTGCAGAGAAATGTGCCTGCTGTGCTGCTGCTTTGTAGAAGTCCTGTGTCACCCTCTATGTGAGGCATCTCACTTCACACTTCAGTATCACACAGTCCATACTTTGCTGAAAAAAGTACACTTACAGTTCACCACCTAAAATCTCACTTCAACTTCTTACAAAAACTATAAATGCTGAAGTTGCTAGAGCACAGAATTTAACCACTCCTGTGTTTATGTTAGATATACTGGGGAAAGAACTTTGACTTCCACCACCTCTAAAAATTTGGTGGAAATTTCTATGACAAAATAGTTTGTCATCCCAGATACTGATTTCCTTTTAAAGTTAAAGCACCTAAAACCTTCTAAGTACCCTCAATACAATTTCCAGCTTACTCATATCTTCCAAGACCACAAAACAGCTGTTGGATTTTCTGCAATTTACTGCTGAATTAAGCTGTGTAACTGCAGGAGGCAATTACTTTTCCCACCAACCATTGCCATTTATCTTAAACTTGAAATAAACTTCAAGATACTTGCTCTACTCAAAAAAAAAAAATAAAAACAAATCAAGACCTTCCCCAAAATCTGGGTGCAGACAAGTGCAGGTCAGTACAGTGTGCCCGCTGGGAGCTGGGCCAGCTCTGTTTGCAGTGCTGGGGGCTGCTGACCCCTCTCAGGAACTGTTTACACACCTCCACCAATCCGACCTCTCATGTGATGGGAGTTTCATTCAGAATTGGCCTTTATCTGCCTAGGGATTTATTTGCTGAAATACGCTTTGCTCCGCAGCTGGAGATAAAAGCAGATCCCTAGCAGCCAAGGTAAGGTCTTGCAGAAAGGACACAGGGAAGACAACTTGCAAAGTGTCCTGTGCAAGTTCACAGCAAGAGGATCCCCTCATCCAGGTAAGCAAGAAATCATTTTACTTTGGTGACAGCAGTGCTCTTCCATGACCCTCAACTTGTCTGTAACTGAGGGGGCAAGGAAGGGGGGATATTTGTTTTTACCTCTGTCACAAGAGAGGTCCCTGGGGAGTTGTAGACCCAGCCATCCCGGCAGGGACCAAGGGGAGCGGCGCTCTGGTTGCCCACAAGGCTGCCAAGGGGGTCGGTGCAGCTGACGCCTGTTGTGTTCCAGTCCACCTCATACCTCCTGCAGCGGCTGCTGAAACTGTCCCCGTGGCCACCCCACTCGGGAACCGTCAGATTCAGCTGCTCCTCCAGGCTCCAGCCACAGCGCTGGCTCAGCTCAGCCACCCCGGGGCTGAAGCAGCGATGCTCAGGGATGAACCCGAAGAAGACGACACCCACGTACACTGGGGTGAAGGCAGCAGAAAGCAAACACAGGACAAAGAAAGTTTGCTTCTGGAACCTGTCAAATTCCCCAACATACTCCAAAATGTCATCTAGGGTTGGCATTTTGGCATCAAAACCACCCCAAAATCCTCATGTACGTCTTCTCTGTGGCACTGGTATATTTAGTTGGCAGCAAAGCTATTTAAGTAACAAAGACATTTGACCAAAAGTCAAGACTAACTCCATAAATTATTAAACTACATGTTGCAAGCTTTATTTTTAAGGTCTCGTTTGAAATCAGACCTTAATTCACCCAGGAAGAATTTGCATTTAACCCCTAATCAGAGCAAACACGTTTCTTTTCTCCAGAAAAGCCACTAACAGCCACAGCACTTCGGGTTGGTATTTTTGTTTCTAGCAAATTCTGACATTCAAGGAGCAAATGAGGATGGACAATTCCTCCAACATGCAAGCAAAATAAAGGTTTAACCTAGCAGTTACTGGGCACCACATGTGAACATATCAACCACGCTCTACAAAGAGTAGGTACGTATAGTGGGGAACAGAAGTGTCTCTGCATCAAGCCACAAGACGGTAAAGGAACAGCTTTCATGCAAACTCCAGTACTGTGTATGTCTCACCCCTGCAGCCACCTTCACTCTTCACACTCACGGAAAACTTCTTCCACCAACATCAGGGAACACAATTTTCACCTGATCATATTTTTGCAGTGGGAATAGCTTTGGGAAGTCATAATACAAAATATTTAGGGCCTATTCGTCACCACAGAAAAAAGAAAAATGGTCTGGAAAATGACTTGCATAGGTTAGGCAACCACACAAAAAAATTAAGAATTCCCTCTCAATACACTCCAAAAAATAAACAGGCTCAGGAGGCCATTCTGGACAGGGGACAGAAATGGAACCAGCTCTTCACCTGGTCTCACTGCCAGAGCAAAAGTGACCTAACAAGCTGTGACAGATGCTTTGTGGACCAGCATCCTAAGATCAATCCCTGCATCACAGATGTGTCCCTTCCCCTTACCTCTTCTTAGGCAGGAGTGGCTGAAGCTAGATAACAAACTCCTCTCCTGCAGCCACTCACAGCTGTGTCACCCCAAGCCCAGCATAGCACCATCCTACACCAGGCTTTTGCCTCCATGGTTGCAGGGGATCTATGTGGGGCTGGGGAGAGGGACAGGGACACAGAAGTGCACAGCAGCCACCACACTCAGAGCCTGCCCCCACAGACTCCTCAACAGGAGGCTTGCAGCCAGCTGAGGACAAGGAACCTGAACCCAAAGCCTGCCCAGGAAGTGGGTGAAGTTTAAAGCCATTAGGCTTAAAAATGCACCCAAAACCCCCTCACATCACTTCTTTCTTGTGTTTTTGTTTAACCAGTTGGTAATGGTGTGCATTAAGTTCCATGGAACTGGAAAGGTGAGATCCAGACTGGGACTTTTTTTCAGATTTCTCATCACTCACTCTGCAGTCCAGACAGGGTTTAGGCAGCACTGTGCCATGCAGGGGGGTTTCTTAGAGGCTCACAGTTGTGCTGTTGACTGGCAGGGGTTTGGCTCCTGGCCCAGATGTTTGTAGGTACTCATCTGGTCCCCATTATTTTCCTAACACTTTGCTACCTATGGCTAAGCAGGGTATTCTACTGGAACAACAGTATGGTGAAGTAAGTCATGCATCCAGCTTTCAGAAAAATAACATTCAGATGCTTAGATAAAAACTAGGCAATAGTTCCCAAACTAGGCATTGAAGTCACTCACCACTGGCAGGCTGCATTATTAGAAATACATCATTGATACTGCTCAGATAAGCACTCTCAAGGTGGAGCACCTCTGTTCTACCAAAGCCTTCTTATGCATAGTCCCAATAAAGAGACCACAAGGTGTTATGTCTTAATACACTGGAAGTAATTTCAAGTAACAGTTCATGAATCAAACAACCCCAACATGTCATCCTTGAAGATTTGGGAAAGGGAAGCAGCAATTTTCAACATCTGTTGAAAGAACCCTTGCATTGGTAAATGACAGTATTAAAAATACTGTCAAGCCTTTTCCTCCCAAATTTATCTAATGATGCTTTTAAGTATGACAAAATGCAGCTTTAACCAAACTGATTCACAGATTACCTGGTAACAATACGAGAAGAATAAAGCCCAAGTCTGATAAAAGAAAGTATACACCACTGAGGCTTACCTATATATTCTGATCCTTGTCAAACATCGGTTCTCATCTTGAGTGACAGATAAAGATATTGGCTAAGACAGCAAAAAAAGTAGATCACCAGGCTGATGAGCAGCATTGCAGACTAGTAAGAAAGATTCCAGACTTGAGATGTGGGATTTGTAATACCCACTTTGTATCTTTTATTGAAACTGCTGAATACTTTATATTACACTATTTTGATTCAAAATGGAGTTTTTATAAAAAGAAACCACTGTTGAAACTAAGCCAGCCAAAAAAAAAATAAAAACAAAACCGAAATAAGTTTCAAAAAATTCTGACAATTGCATTTACTTGTATGATGTTTTGAAACCCTAACATTGCTCATAAGACTGCTATAAAGTAATTGGACTTGCATTCATTGCCAGCAACATTTCAAATCAATGACCGTGGCCAGGACTGTAGCAGAAGAGCTAGAACTTAAGCTATCAGAAAATATTGTCCCAATTTTTTTGTCTTGTAACTAATACCAGAGAGTTATCGTGCCGACTAGGGCTCCTCTAGTTACTGGTGATATCAAACTGGGCAGTGCAGATTGCATTATAGGAATTCTGACTCTATCTTCTTGAAAAGTCTGGTTCTCTGTGCAGTCGGCCTAGTCCAGCCATAATCTAAGACAAAAAAATATAATCTTTGGATGCTTGTCAGCTGCTTAGGCAAATACTGATTAAGTCAGTCATATGACCAGTACCAAAAAAATATCATGCAAAGAACAGCAACCATTTCAGGCTAAAGCTATACAGAGTTGTACCTTTCAGTCAATACCTTTGAACCAATGATCTGTTTAAATTAGAATGGATAATCAGATTTACAGGATAAATTAGACCAGTTCCAAAATTTACATCAAATCATCCCAACACACAAAACTTATAATTTTCCTTGTCTGACAATGGGCGAACCCACAGAATAATACCCTGCCGGCAGGAAGAACACGTTGCTGTTAAGCAAACCTGAGTAGAGAGGACCAATAAATACAAGGAGTTAAAATGCTAGTAGTCAGATAATTTGAGTCTCAGGAGCCAGGGGCTTCGTTGAACCTTAATACTCTCCTCCTTTCAAAGGTTTCTCTTTTTTAAGCAAGCACTTAACATTTATGCTGAGGCTTAAAAAAAAAAATAAAATTAAAAAAGTGTCCTGGCTAGAGAGAGTCAATATAACTCAGCCAACTGGATGTTAGAAATCCAGTCATTACTGAACAGCTCATTGTAAACAACCAAGAAATCTTTCTTCTTCCCTTTTCAATGGTTTCTTGTTAAAGGCAAAATTCAGAAAAAATCTTTCAGGATGAAGTCCTCATATTTGGTTGGAAATGTTGTCCCGTTATATATAATCTCTCTCTCTCTATATATATATTTGATTAGGCACAAGAGGGGTTATTAAATATTCAACAAGTCCTCATCACTATCATCATGAAACGATACTGTATTTGTAGAGTTCTGTGCCTGATGCTGGCCTGGCTTGGCTTTTGATTTCCTCTCCCTTCCCCCATTCAGCAAATAAGCTTTGTCATCACTTCCCAGACTAGGTGGCTTCCTTTGTGGGTGCTTGTTCTTGTCCAATCCTCTTCCTGTCTGAATCTTTACATCTGGAATGGTTAACACTTCATCCTCACTGTCCAGGTCATCCACATGGAGAGAAGTAAAAGCTTCAGATGTAACAGACTTGGTAGTAATGTGACCATTTTCCTGCCCTCCTTTTGCCATTCTTTGATTTGGTGCAGCAACTTCCTCCATAAGCCACTCTGTTTCATTCTCATTAGCTTCTTCTTCACTGTTTATCTGCAAGAAAAAGAAATAAATTGCAAGTGGCAACTGCACACTGGACTCTGCCACACGGTGATCTCTATTCTCAAACCCCACAGATGGCGTTGGGTTTAACTTAATCATAAGAGTAATACTGCAATAGCATGCTCAGTTGCCATTATGTCTGAAACAGACTTCTTTCTGTGCATTTATGTATTATTTGGCTATTTATGGGCTGCTCTTATTTCCTAAACTCTATCTTCCTTTTCTATTTCACAATACAAAAGTAGACAAAGCTATGCAGCTCTACTGAAGTCACAAAGTATGGTTTCCATGCACTGAAGAAAACAGGAATTAAGGGAATGTACTTATTAATAAATGCTTTATATTAAGTAAACCTTGACAAGAAACAAAACCCTTGGATTTTGCCATTGTATTACCTTTGTGTACTTGTAGGAAACACCGGATGCTCTTCTGCAGCAGTTTGTTATCTTGGTTATTACGATTTCCCTAAAGAAGGGGAAAAATATTGCATTAGGGAGACTCCACCCCCCTTATTAGCCCTCACTTTTCTTCACTGGATTTTTACTATCAATATAAAGCATTTCACCATTCGAGCTGCAAGCTATTGCACAGTGACATGTAACCCTGGATTTAAAAAAATTCAGTCTGTGATGATGCACATCTTCCACCTTACCACAGCTTCAGGGTGACTCTTCCAAAACACTTCTAGCTTTTATGTCTAAGGGGAAAGAAATCACTCTTGTCCAGAAAGCAGAGAATCAGCAGGACTTGCACCTGTTTCTTGCTGCTGTGGTATGGCTCCAGTTTCACACCACAAAAGGAAGAGGGCTATGAAATACTGTTTCATATATATATATATACACACACACACACACTATGAGATACACTGTTTTGTCCTCCTTAATTAACAGTTGTCCACAAAAGACACTTAGCCCAAATTACCTGTGTACTCCAGTCATCTTTACACAGACCTTCAGACAGCACTGAGGAATTTGGAAAAGAAACAGCTGCTTAAGATCTGATGTTGCCTACTGAGAAATAACTTGAATGTCTCTTTCACTACCTCCCTTCCTCAGGGAATCTGATGCCTATCAAAGAACCCCTAAAGCCTCCCAGTCGTTCCTTACCTCCTCTCTTTTTTGTAGAACAGCAAGATTATTAGGCATGCAGTGAGAACAACCAGGAGGACACTCAACACAGCACCAACAGCCTGACTTCTCCTTGAAAGGCCTTTATGTATTTGGGTCTCCTGATCAGTCTGGTGCCCATTGCTTCCTGGATCACTGGTTGATCTAATAACATAAATTGAGACAAAAAAGTGAAGCAAGCTCTACTGACCAATCAGATGAAACTACATTATAAACAGATTCAAAGAAATTAAACAGACCACACCATCCCGTCAGTCCAAAGAGCTATAAGGAACAAAATTCTGGAGACTTCATCCTACGTAACAATCACTAAAAAAATACAAAAGGTGCTGTACCTACATCCTGCTATGCTTTCCAACAGCACATAAAACCGAGTACAGTCAACATGATCAGGTACTTTTGGAGCTTACACAGCAGTAGCTATGCATACAAAGCTGCTATTTCAGAACCAAACCTGCACCTGAGCAAGCAGCAAAAGCTGCAGCAATTGGTTGCCTTCTAGTTCCACAGACCTCAATAGCTAGCTGACTGCCCAAACCAGAATAAACTGTTTCCCTGTGTTTTCAAAGTAGCAGCCAGAAAGTGAACAATCCTAGAAGGAGAAACTCCATTTTTTTGCAGTGAGGCTGCCCACATGTCAAGAATGCTGGCAGGCACCTAGATGAAGTCACTCTGCTTCTAACACTGTCATCTTATTACTCCTTTTTCAATCTGTTGGTAGGTTGATCATAATTAATTGCAGAAATGCCTCATTATTCCTCTAAGACCTGTAATGATTTTCAATTTAGCATAAAGTACACAGACTGGAAAGGCCAATCTTTGTTATGGCTTTAAAGTTTTTCAGAAATTAAGAACAAGGACAACAAAAACCTTACCCAAATACTGGTTACTCCTCTTGGTGACATGAAACATCATGTCTTGTTAGCAACACTAGGTTATACTTAGTAAGAAAAAAAATATTAATTTCACCATGCTTCTTTACTTCCCATGTAAACAAGCAGCTTTAGGTCCAGGACTTGCAAGAACTTGGCAAGCTTTTACTTCGTGGTCATGTGCCACAGATTACGTCCATGAACACCATTTTAATCTGCCCCCGAGTCCACTGCTTTTTTAGCTTTTCATTTTCTCACAATCACTCTAATGAACAAATACTAAAAAGCCTTTATCTGAAAAGTGCTGACAAAAAGCAGCTTTCAGAAAATGGTTAAGTACTCACATTAATGGACACACAGCAGATGTGTACCAGGTAAATAAATACTGGCAATCTGCTGTCTCATGAAGGAATTCAGGTATGCCTTCCTTTACTTGTTGATCGCAGTGGAAGAAAATGGTTGAAGACACAAACTTTGTTTTATCTTTACCACATCTGGAGTCCGATGAAAATATGACATCCAAGTCATCGTCTACAATGAGAAGAAAAACCTTATAGTTTACTACTTCCTTGAGAACACCAGCACTAGACCCTGGAAAGTTATGTATTTGTTTTGCAGTAACTGATTACACTTCACAGTTATCTGCAGATGAGTTTATACTTTCATGCAGGAGATTCCATCTGTTGCTGTGGAACAGTGGGCTAAGCTCTTCACAAAAGGAGATGCATTGCTTATGCAGAACAAGCACAGAGGAAAACAGGAGACCAAGTCTTCTATCTTGTATTGTTTCTACCCAAGTCTTTTCAACAACTGCCCAGTCCAAACCCTATTAAGGCCACATTTGCAATTGAGCTTACACAGTACCAAAAAAAAAAACCTAAATTCTGCTAGATACACCTTTACAGAAATAGATTAGCAAAGATGTTGTGAAACAAGAACCATTTTCTGATTAAACAATTCTCATGGAGTACCAAGCAGTTCTGCCTAGCAAGCAAATACTTACCCTGAACATAGTATTTAGCTTTTCTGGCAGAACCAACTCTCCGGAATCGATGTTCATTAGTTTTGACCTGGCAGATGTTTGCTCCAGAACATTCTGGGATACTTGAATTTCTTATACCAGAAAGTTGAATTTCATAAACATACTTATCACCATTTGTGCGTATGTCACCAGAAGCCACGTATAACCTGAGAAAACAGATGGCAGGCATATTCTTAAGCCTAAACTCACAGGTTTAGGTTATTCCTAAGACGTAAGACTGGCAAGAGAAGGAGCTGCTACCACTGGCTGATTCCAAAGCAAGCTAGAGTATCCAGAAAAGATGCAGGGCTGAGGCTTCCTCCCTGAACATTGGAAATAAGGACTATATTTAGCATAAATATAATCTAAGAAATCACAAAAAGTAAACTTTTCTTATTTAATTGTAGGCAATAGGTGTGTAAACATGTAAACACCTCCGGAGGATTAAGAAGCATGATTCAGCAGCTCATATGCAAGCCAGCCTACTGGCCATAAGACTCATGCTGTGTGCCTTGTAGTTATGATAAATAGCATAGCTTAGCTGACTTCTCCAGAAGGGTAGAAAGTTCTATCACAAGTGTTACATAAGGAGTATTTACAATTGTATCCTTTCACACTGCTGGTCAGAGTGAAAATTCAGAAACTCATAGTTATTTGTTCTAGCTTGGAGGCTGAGCTTGCTCAACTATGCCTTTAATCTACCATTACATGAAGGTTGTTTACTTTGTCTTTACTTAATCATCTCCTTCTTCCAGTACAGTTCTACAGAACTAAGGTGTAGGTTTTGGTGGTTGTTGGGATTTTGTAGTTTTGGAGGGGTTTGTTGTTTGTTTGGTTGGTTTTTTTACTCACTTGTCATAAACATCCCCTAAAGAAAAGTTTTTCCCAGTTGCAGTATTAATAACTGTTCCATTCACCACTTCCACCTCCTGCTGCTTCACAGCACAAGCTGCACGTGTGTCCCAGGTGATGTAATAAGCACAGTTTTCTTCATCAATTCTATCAAATAACAGATACAACTCATGATTCCAGGAAACAGTACCAAGTGCTTAGTATCTTGAGAAGACACAGCTGCTAACCCATCAGTATGAATGTCCTGCCTAAGCATCATGCCAAGATAAACCTAAAACTGTCCAGCAGCACCAGAAAAACCACAAACAAAAAAAAACCACTGAACTTTACTCCAGTTCTAAGACCTAAAAAGACCTGGCTGCACCTGAAGTTCCTACTTCAGAAGTTCAAGAAGTCACATAGCGTACCAGAGCTTTTTACCCAAATATTTGTGCTGACAAACATGTCAGGCCGTGCTCTTGGCACCTTTAAAGTGATGCACATTCCTTAACTAGGATAAGGAGTATAATAAGCTAGTCAGATTTTGCTGCCTAGTTCTTTGACTCATACAGAACATCTTGCTCAGTTTCCCAATTCTACAAATACACAGTTAACCAAAACAATACTAAGCAAAAAGCTATCAAGTTTTGTAGTATTTGTCATCATGCATCTATACCCCACTTTAAACAGCTTCTGGCTTAATAATCTGAACTAAGGCAACAATAAATGACGTTTTATTAGCTCAATCAGCTATCTGTAGTAAGTGTTCTCTACTGAACAGATGTTGAGTAAAGTTGAGTGGTTTTATTACAACTGACATTGAAAACAATGGCATCTCAACCACTGTCAAATCTAATTTGGAGGTAGAATGCTTGATTTTTTTCCTAGAAGTTTTAAGATAAATACAGAATACAGTTGTGCATGGAAGTAAGCAGATGCAGAAACTTCAGAAAAAACCACATCTTACAAGCACAGACCAAGGACTGTTTTAGAGACTATGCAATCACTGTCCTGAGACAGTTTACTAGAGGAATAAGCGGTATGTTAATTTGTTACTCACCTCTGCAGCATTGGCATGCCAACTGTTTTTGCACACTTCAGTTCTATAATCGTTGTTACTTCCTTGTTTTTCCTACATTCCTGTCCACTGGAATAACTGATATACACTGTATCACCTAAAAAAGAAAAATGGTGACACCCAGATTGTTGTAAGCAGCTGTCAGAAAATCCCTTTGTTCATTCTTCAGACTTCACTACTTTAGATTAACTTCCAGGATCCTTTTTTCCCCTGCACAGACTATGTATCAACTACAACACTTCAGGAAACTGAGGTCTTCACACTGGCAATGATTTAAAAAACATTCCTCAAACACCTCTATATTTAAATTGTACCACGTGTTCAGGTCATCAGTATGGCAGTAATAAACATTTATATTTAGATGTTATTTTTTAAACACAGGAGTAATATATCCATTTATAAATGAACTCATGAATAAACATTTGCAATACATCCCATTGTCTTTGAAGCTGGATGGAAAATTTTGAAAATTCCCCTCAATTTCAAAAACTCAGAAGCAATTTAAAAATATTCCTTAAACAGAAAGCTTGAGTAATGTCACGATATTTTTTTTCCACTTAGAAGTGACAACAATTAGTCATCTTTCACAGACTGCTTTAACTCAAAATGTTACTAGACATAGAACAAGTCTTTCACAACAGGATGAACAAAAATAAACACAATCACAGACTGGTTGAAGTTGAAAGGGACCTGTGGAGGTCACCTGGTCTGAAGTCCTTGCACAAGCAGGGTCACCCAGAGCCATCTGCCCGGGATCCCATCCAGACAGCTTTAGACTATCTCAAAAGTAAGAGATTCCAAAACCTCATTGGGCAACCTATGCCAGTGCTCAGTCACTCTCACTGTAAAAAAGTCTATCTTGATGTGCAGATGGATCATTAAAGACAACACTGCTTGTTTGCTTCAGTGTCTTCTCATGGTTTAAACACCACTTTCAGGTTTGAATAACAGGAGATTCAGTAGAAAAGATATTTCAAAATAGAGGTTTCATCATAATTTAAGCAGCACTATAGCTAGGTTGCAAGATTCAATCATCTCTAGCTCCCTGCAGGAACAAAGGTAACTCTACCTGTCACATTCAGCTTCTGTGTATGAACAAGCCCAAGAACCTGAACATCTCCATTGTTGCTTTTTCTGCAAATACTGGCTCTTTCAGGACAGCCTGTGGGTCCCTCATATACCCTCTGACAGAGATTCACATAGTACCTATAAAGAATAGAGTAGACAATGTTTTTAAAATTAATTAGGCTAAACTGAAAAAATGAGATGTAAACTTCAGAACCATTGAGGGAAGCAAGCCAGACTGAAAGAAATTAAATATTTTAATTAGCTGACACAATAAAGTATGTACTAAAGCCTAGTCAATTACTTCTAAGTACTATTTTCAAGTAAGTGACACTGAAAAAAAAAAAATCATTTACCACATTAGTTCAGTAGTTAAATTTGACCTTGGTCAAAACTAGAAATTGAATCCGAGTCCAAAAATGCCCCAAAGTTTTTACAACTATAAATGTTATAGCACTATTCTAAATTCAGCATCTCTTCAGAGCTATACCACGTAAGTTTTATGAGAACAGTAGCAAGGCAGTGAATGAAATGTTTTTTACCCCACAATATACTACAACTTCAGATTTAGATGTTCTCATCTTTACCAGCTCATTTCTATTTGATAACTGGAAGGAGGGGGGTGGGACTGGAGAGGTTGATAACTTCTGTCATTCATATTTTACTCTTAAGTTGCTACTTAGAGATATGGGGAGGGAAAGCCCCTAATACTTTAGACAAAGTTACAGACTTGAGTCAAAAGACAGCAACTAAGTAATTAAAATATTTGTTCAACAGGATTAAGAATATAAAAATTGCATTTAGACTACAAAATTATTTTAAAGACAGTAGTTTAAATAGAAACCCTTTAAACTCTTTTCAATTAGATTTCTTTTGAAGAGTTACCAGCAGATGGAAGATGTGAGGATGAAGACAGTTATTCTTCTTCCTCTTCAGGTAAAATGGGTTCCTTTCCCTTATTTTTTTTTTTCTACATACAATGTTAAGCATCCACAGTTTTAAGACACAGTCAGCAATTTAAACAGACTCTGAACAGGGACCAAACAGAAATACTATGCCCCATTACAACTTCATATTGTGTAGCAATCTGCTCCCAGGAGTTACTCATTACTCACGAGTTCCCATCGTGGAAAAAGATCCATGATCCCGTGAGGGAAGAGAGCATTCTCAAGTCATAAGTTCTGTGTTTCTGGATAAATTTGCACTCCATCTTCTTGGGAGGGCAAACAACCTGAGTCTTCCATTCAAATGTCACAGCACAGCCAAGGGTTTCACTCAGAAGGTATGGTCTCCCCATATCAGCGTTTTCATCACAAGTGAAGATAATAGTAGATTCCCTTCTTGCAGTAGCTGTAAGAGGAAAGACAATATAAAAAAAACCCCACCAAAAAAACCAAACCCCCCTCCCAAAAAAACCCAAAAAAAACAACCCACAAGCCCCCCCCCCAAAAAAAAACCCCAAACTTTATTAGTCTTTGAGCCATGTATGAACTTGAGTGTAGCAATGTTGTGGTGTCAACAGAAATTTTAAGCGGGTATTGTTTCAGATAGCAAAGAGGCACAAATGCTTTACCTAGCAATTTTATTTGCAGGGTTAGCTTTCATGCTTTTTAGAAAGCAAAGCAGTGTTCTTCCAAAACAACTTGTGTCCCTCAAAGTAGAGTCAACACTCACAACTTAAACACACGATGTAAAGGCATGAACTTTTAATTTCAATAGTACTTTGCTCACTCAATTAAATAAACGTCAGGTTTGTTCCACAGATTCCTTATCTTTCCCACTCTATCCCTTTACTTACACTGTACTGCACCAGAAGTCTTTTGCCCAGCCTGATAATGTCTGTAACTCCCTATGTTAACTCAGATCCTTGCACACGAAGTATAGCAAGTTCTTACCGTGACCACAAAACCCCCACTTTCCATCTCCCTGATAGTTTTCAGTTGTAGCACACCACGGCCTATTCCTTTCTTCTGTAATACATTCCTCATAGGTCCTCCCTTTGTACTTGAAGGGGAACACACAAAGCTCTCCCTTTTCAGTCACTGAGAAGGAAAGGTACATCCTCTTAAATGACATGCAGTAGAATAGCAGGCATAACCATAATCAGGACTCTATCCAATACCTGCACACTTCAATACTGAAGAAAAGCTATAGACAGACAACAGGAATACTGAAACATTGAGTCTAAACACAATTTGAAACCTAGGGGTGTAGTGTACAGTTAGTTACAGTCACGCATACAGAAAAGCTGCACTCTGTCTTCCAGGAGATACATGTTGACATTGGGTATTAGTATGGTCCATCTGATTTAATGAAACTACATTTTTCTAGTAATGTATGCAAAATCAATGTTGCTTCCATCCTATCACAACATAACATCATATTCTAAAGGTAAAACAAAAGAGATAGGCTTACATAAAGAATGGGTCTCCTTCAATCTCACCTGTAGGGCATCGATCACCTCCTGTATATCTCAAGATGACTGTTTCATCCTGGTGGCTATAGTCCATTTTCATTTCCTTTACGTTTCCAAAAGATGATGCACCAGTTCTAGATGTCAGACATACTGCTCCATCTTTGCATTTGCCCTGGGGCAAGTCTGCTACTTTACTGCATACACCAACATGGTAACTGTTGGATCCAGAAAACACCTGCATGGACATCCAGAAGCATCACAAACAAGGCTACTTCAGTGCCCAAAGTCAACACTTAAAAAAAGCCATCTGAGTGCTTTATAAACATGCAGTACTTGCATAATGCAGAAGGAAAATAAGGTAACTCGTTTTGCAAGTCTGGTCTTCCTTAATATGAAAAATTGCAGATAAAATACATCTGGAGGACCAAGGATACAGTATGTTCAGCAGACTTGTTTTCATGTTTAAGATTCTGCCACATATGACAATTTCTCCTTCCACTCTCCATCAATATATCCATGAATTTAGCTCTCAAAATACTTTCAAATCTAATACTCTAATGTTATTCCCTGTCAGACGCCAAATACATATCAACACTGACCACAGCAGCAGCACATGTTTCAGTCTCTTCTCACACTCCAAGATGCTTAAAAGAAAACCATTTCAGTTTTAAAATGTTGATAGCAATGGGCAATTTTAAAATAAAAATAATAATAAAATCACATTAAAGCATATCAGAAGGCATTACCTCAAATGTTCCTCGAGAAAGGCTAGTCAGGTTAAAAGTATAGTGTAGCTGTTCATCAGTCACAGTGCAGCCTAAAGTTTTCACTTTATCAGGACACACAAGTGGAGTTTCCCACTCAAACACAAAACTGCAGTCTATCTTCCTTATCATCTTTGGCTTTCCCTGTAACCAAAGAACACAGTCAGATATGCCAGGTTTAAATTTTTGCTGTGTTTGCTGTTCTTTCTGTGTTTTTCCCACCTCCAACAGTTAGCCTCAGTTATTACTCAGGTTAGACTGTAATGGCAGTAGGATAAACACTATGCTTTCATATTACAATCAGAACCAAGTAAGCTACAACTGAAGTACATTCTAGCTCCAGAACACAATCAAAGCAGTAACTGAAGGACACAAGCTTTCTTATTAATTAGGATCAAGATACTGATGTTCAGCTCAGTTGCAAGCAGCAACACACTTTTTGTTGCTGTAAGAGCTGCGTTTCTTCGTGGTAGAGAACATTAGGAAAGTTCACCCAGTTAAGCATTTGAAAGAATGCTGTTTCCTTTGGCATACTTTAAAATATTAAAATATAGCCTGTGTAGCATCCAGAGCTTCCTAGAGTTTCAGCTTATGCCCCATGTCTATGAAAAATGGTTCCGCTGAGTATCTTTAACAAGCTTTTCTTTGCCAAATATCATACTTAAGTGCTTCTCTACAGTTTGTCAAAGCAATCAAAAAAATCGGGAAGTATTAGATTGCTGCCATCATGCAACCTTAACTTAGTGTTCAGGTGTCGACACAAAAAAAACCAAGTACCTAAACGAAAATTTTTAAAGCTGTGTATGACTATGGAGAGTGTTACAACATAGGGTAAACATTTCACAGTAATAATTTTCCAGTTATACAAGTGCTTGTGTTAGGTTGAGATACATGATTTGGACCCAGACAAAACAGCAAAGGTGCAAAACAGCATTAATTTGAACACCAGCAATAAGTTATCGCTACATTACTTCAGTGGAATCTGATCCTTGACACCATCAGTACCTTCCACTCTCAAGCCTAAAGTCCATGCTCCTTGTCAAATTTTACCTGCTTTAGAGTATAAATACTAAGTAGTTAAGAACACAAATAGTAAGTATACTTATTGCTGCAAAAAGTCTATCCTTATATGATAGAAACAAATTTTTCATTTAATTTTAAACAGTTATCAAAGCTAATGCTGGTTACTACCTGATCTCCATTGCAGTCCAATATTAAAATAAGTTTAACAGATTTCTTACCAGACTAGTTCCTTGGCTGCAGTGAAATACAATAAGAGAAGTATAGTTCAATTTGTTGTTTATCTGACAGGGAGTAGTGCTGTTGTAAGTGATGTAAACTTCATTTACTGCCTCATTTAACTTGGGAGGTTCAGTAACACGACCAATATCCTACACAAGCAAAAATATAAATTAAAAGACATATGGGACACACCTAGATTTCAGACCAGTCCAAAGATTCAGGTCCATTCAGAATCATCTGTTTGGTTTACATATGAACACAACTAAAGCGCTTCTGAAAACTGCATTCTGCTCTTAAAAAACAGCTGCTATTATTTCAGCTCTAACAAAACACAAGTTGAGCAGCTCAAAACACTATTTGAATAAGCTTGACAAAAGGCAGGGAGGTTCTGTATCTTATAGGTAGATCCTTCTTTAAATAATTTTGACAAAATACCAACAGATCACTCAGAAATATTGTAGCATTAACAACGGAGTAAGGTTCCTAGACCAATGTGAAAGTTCATGGGAAACAATCTCAGCTTTTTATGTGCATCTTCTACAGCTGGATGTAGCCACAGAATAGCAGACTGGGAGGCATCCTGTTTCCCAGTCTCCTGTGCACACAGCAATTCTCCATAGTAACTTTTCCTATTTATCACTGTATGGAATTCTCTGACAACCAAAAAATGTGACTGGAGTTCCAGATAGGAAAATACTTTTTTGTAGGGAAAAGTGATAAAAGGAGATTATGTAGCGTGGATTTTCATTTTGTATTCCATTTCTTTAACCCACTGGCAAGCCTCTTGCTTGAGTTAGGTCTCTAGGTGGGGATACTGCTTAAACTAGCAGGAAAATACGTATTTCAGTGATTCCAGGCACAGTACTTACAATTGGTGGTTCATTAACAGGTACCATGCAAACAGCTGCTCCAGGTGGGCAATTGACATCTTTGATAGGATTGAGAGGCTCACAAATGTTGATGTAGAAATCTGGAGAAACATCTGTATCTTCATCCACAAACGCCTCATAATACCCAGTGCGATGGATCAGAGGAGACAGGTCAATAACAGAGCTGCCATTCAGTACTGAGCACTTCACCTACAAGAAAGTACACTTTATCACTCGTATTCTTTTATTACTTGCTTTGATTTATTGATATTCATCAGGCCAGAGGTGTGGCTGGATTGAAAAGTTTCTATTTTGATTTAAGTAAAGTAGCATTTTTTACAATTTTTGTTTGTCTATAGATACTAAGCACTCACTACAACCTACATATAAAAAAACCTCAGTCGTTAATACTTTCTTATGGAATACAGTTCATAACAGAACAATATTGTCACTATGCCTTCAAACAATCAGTAGATCCTCCAAGTTCCTTCCTCTCCCCCATCTCCCACTCATTCCTGGACTATCTCTAATATGCTTGCTTATAACAAAGTTATTGTATTGAAAGTTGATGGCTTGAGCACTGTTTCCTAGAGCCTATATCATGCTTTCTTAAAGTACATAAACTTACTGACAGCCTACCTGGAATTTGAGAACTCCATTCTTGCTTGTTTATTAGGTAAGGAGCAACTAACAAAATTAACATTTAATTTTAGGACAAATCATCACAACTACCTAGTTATCACCACACTGAAATAGGGTCACAGTGGATAAACTGAAAAGAGATCAGAAATGCACAACCATTGGAGAACAGTTAACAGGGCAGAAAACACTATGTTTTTAGGCACTGTTGATTTGTAGTGCAGCATAGTACACACTACTTAAGAGGAAACCAGAATTATGTGTAGCAGAACTGTTGCAAAAGACAGAGGGGACATGTGCCAGTTCCTGTGAGGGAAGAATTATTAGGCAAATTCACAAAAGGTAATGTTCAAGTGCTAAGAAAATCACCCTCTAGGTCATTTAGCTTTCTGGTCCTATTGCTGTCTTTTACTCTGTGTACTCACTACTGCTAACAACTGAACTAGCTACACTTAATTAAAGCAAGAATAGCTCAAAGTATCATTTGGTATGCTAGTTTATCTGCAGCTGAACAAATTATATTATTACAGAGCAGAGGCAAATCCTAAATTCATGCTATCAAGATTTATCAGGTTTTGTACTGAAAAAACTGATCATACACTTGCTTAGATTCTTGTCACTTTCTCAGAAGAAAGACTATCCCCATGCCATCCATCCTCAACTCAACATAATCTCTGCTGGCCTGTTGCAATGGAGGATCTTACCAGCAGTTCCCAAGAAAATGCCCTATGTCTTCCATTTGAGCTGTACACAAAAAAGCAGATAAGCAGGTACCACAGAGGGGTTATTCTGAAGTGTTAGAAGTTTTAACTTGGCTCACTATGCAAACCAGAAGTTTGCCAAGCATTGTTCATCCCTGCTGGAAAAGTCAGTAAGAAAAGTATTTGAGAACTTCTGTAAGAACTTTCATTCTGTACAACAGGTTCTGTTCAGCCTGGAGAAAACCCCAGGGAGACCATACAGCAGCCTTCCAGTACCTAAAAGTGGCCTTCAGAAAAGCTGTGAAGGAATTCTTATAAGGGCATGTAGTGATGAGGGGGAATATTTTTTAAACTTAGAGGGTAGACAGATTCTTTACTGTAAGGGTGGTAAGAAACTGGAACTACCCAGAGAAGTTATGATGTCCCCTCCCTGGCAGTGTTCAAGGCCAGGCTGGATGGGGCTTCAAACAACCTGGTCTAGTGGAAGGTGTCCCTGTCCTTGCAAGGAGATTTGAGGCAGATCATCTTATTTCCAAACCATTCTAAGAGATCTTTCCCTCAAGGAATTTAATACATACCTATTATGTCTACACCCCACCCTGAAATTTAGTCCCCCAGGTGTCTTGTGTAGAAGTAATTCTTACCTCTTCCTCACAAGCTAAGGAAGTATGCCAAGAGAAGTAACTAGTACATGTCTGCACATCAAAAGATAGAAAAACAGGACGGCTGTCATGTCCAATATCAGAATTGCACACAAAGCTAAAATAGCTTTTATGCTTTAGTGCAGGGTCTGCAGGGCAAGGATCTCCATCTTCATAGACAAGCTTTAACACTTGATCTTCGTAAGTTAAAGTTTTACTCAGTTTTCCAGCATTAATTGGTTTTGGACCACCAGTGATGCAGACAGCTAAAGTAAAAAAGAAAAATTAACAATACAGATTAAGTCTGATGTATCTGCCTTTTAAAACTGCACATTACAACATGAACAGCAGGAAACTTAAGATTTTAGTCTCACTTTAACTTTGCTATGAAAGATAGGTTTTTTACACCATTTGGATTTGCCATTAAACGGAGATAAACTGCCCTGACAAAGAGCAAACACTATCTTTAATATTTTATTAACCAGCAGTATGTACTGCATCTATGCACATTAAAGCAATCACAGTGCAGTGTTTAGTTACCACTTCTCTGAAAACCAAGAGATTAACACAAAATGTCAGCCAGATTATATGCAATTTTATTAAGGTGACTCTTAAAAAACAAATCAGTCTGGTATTTTCTTCTAACAACACAAAAATAATTTTCAATTCACAAGTGATACTACGTTAGTACTGAAGATGCTTAAATAATATCTCATATACAGCTTGAATTAACTTCTTCAGTAGCATCCAAAACAGAACAGATCACTAGAAAGAGGGTTGGGCAAGGATCTGAAGTGTGGACATAGGGCTGAGTGCAGCTGCATTACAGCAGTACATCACCACAGAGCAATTTTTATGCTCAGCTCACTCTTGATGGAAGCTTGTGACCTCTTCCTTTTCACAACAGCCAAGAGGTGCTGTAGAAGCATCCACACTCCTGCCCTCATGTCCAAAAGAATACTTACTTTGGACCTAACTGGATTGGACTGAAAGCAAGCCCATATAAGTTCACCAATGGATTCTGACGGGAATACATCGCTCCATTTCCTGAAACACTTTCAGGAAGATCCATCTGTGAACAGATGGTCTCTGAATTTACTCCTTCTACATTTGCAGTATAACCTGCCCCTCACATTTTACTATGAACTTGAGCATATTTCCTTTAGGTACTCTATAGTTGGCGATTACAGTATCAGAGGAGATAAGATGCTTACCAGCTCCATTAGCACACGAACTTTTGGCTTCAGCACAAACGTTCAAGTCAATATTTCTGTTGTGTGAATCAGTGATGGAATAGCCAGACTCTCGCTTTAGAGATGTCAAATCAAAGAGGTGGCCTGGAGGCAAAACAAGGAATAATTCGATCATTTTTTCAGTTTCAAAATCAAGAGATTTCTACCTATTAAAAGCTTTCAGTAACTTAATGTAGTAGGAAGGTCAACCAGCCTCTACTTGCCTGCTAGCTTAGAAAGGCAAGGTGTTACTAAATCAAATTAATCATTAGAGGGAAAACTAGTTTCAGAACTATAAACTACTTATTTTCCAAGGGATATTGCAGCACCTCACAAGATATTCTACCCACCAATATGCTTGTTAGTCACTATCCAAAGGATGCGTCACACTGCCCTTTCCTAATGAAGTTGCCTCAACAACACAACTGCAGTACTGCTGCTTCCAGTGGCCTCTTCCACATACCAGGATCCTCAGGCCTCCTCCTTACCTGTTGCAGGATTGGTTACCCGGCAGTCATTTTGCACATTGCTTTTAAGAGGGCATGCAGCAGCAGTGAACCACAGAAAGGTATATTCACAGTCTTCAATGGCTGTTATAAGTTCTGGCTTTGATTCCTAAACATTAAACAGTAAAGAGTGACACTTTCACACAGTGATACTGCAAGATTTCATGCCATGGGGTTAACCCTGTAGTTGAGCTCAATTCAAATGCCAGTCCTAGGACCCAAGAGCCCACTGTGGTTCAATGAATTATGGGTCAATGAATTAACCCAAGGACAAAGTATTTAACTGTGACTATTTCAAATACATAGCTGTATGGAATCGTTATTTTGAGCAATAAAATTGATGAGAGGAGAGCTAAAGGCAGCCTAACTGGGCGACAGAAAACCCTGAAAGATGAGAGCAAGACCTCCCACCAAATAGAAGAGTACTTAATGGCAAGGCATAAGGATGTGCAGGAGTTAACTACAATAGCCAATAGCATTATTTACTACCTAAAACACTTCCAAACATGCAATGCATTAATCTTCAAGACAGACAATTTGAAGCTTTACAGATGATAAAATCCATGCTAGCCAATTGTACAGAAAAACTCTTAAAACATCCTCAGCATCTAAAGTTGAAGTCCTCCTAAGACTTCCTGGTCATAAGACTGGCTCCCTTCCAACAACTGGCAATTAGCAATAAAAACTGCCCTCCATTCCTCATATACACACAGTAGTACGAGCAGCTCATGAAAGCACAAAACCCTGCCAGAAGGAGCCCACTTACAATTTTGTTTTCATCGCACTTGAGACGCAATATTGTTGTTTTCTTGCGAATTTTATCTGGACACTGCTCCCCGTTAATATATTTCAGAATAGAAACACCATGTTCCCACCGGGGACCATAAGCCACTTCCCCAAGACTTGTACATTTTCCACCCTCCATCAAGGAGACAGCAGCATCAGAAGGACAAGAACCTATAGAGGTGAACAAAAACTGCATTATTCCTTCACATGTTATTAAGGCTTACTTGCCTGGAATAAAACCCCACCACTCTACCTTCATGTATGTCAGGGCTGATCTATACCTCTAAGTACTGTCCAACCCTTACTCATTGGTGTGGGGTTTTTTCCCAAAATCACAAGTAGCAGCAACCACATCACTTCACTGAAGACCACAGAGAAAGTAGTGGCAGCTGGGGAAGTAGACTGCTACAGAGTGAAAGGCTACAGTCTGTTACTGGGTCTTCCACAGCTCAAAATGTGGGGTCAGTCAGAAGATGTAAGAAAAAATTCTTAAGTTAACATCTTGTACCAAATTATTATTTAAGTCTGTAAGAAATAGCATGCTTTGGATTAGGACAGTAGCTAGAATGCTGAGGTTATGAAGAGAAGATAAGGGCTGCTAGTCAAATCTCATCTGCCAAGCGGGTGGGAAACACACCCACAACCTGCCCTTCCCTCTGCTGTTGAAATGACATCACTGTCTCTACGTACTTTGCTTTTTAATTTTTCCACTCTGAATAACCAGCAGTCCTGTCCTACTACTTGCTTCCCCTAGATACAGCAAGATGATATTTTTATTTTGCTCTTACGTGCAGCACCATATGGTACTAAGGGCTTGCAGACATTAATGTAGTATTTCTGCCCAGGAGCAGACAGAGCAATTGCCTCCCAGTTGTCTCTATGCCGTGTCAGAGATGAAAAGTCATAGAAGTCTCCCTTATCATCCCTGTAGGAAAGGCAAAGGATTCAAATTATGAAGAATTTTAAACAAAAAAAAATTTGATGATTTTAAGTTACAATTCTGATGTTACTGTAATAACTTTTAACCTAATGACTCTAAAGCAGAGTATCATGCTGGAAAAGAAATCTGAACAGAACTTACTGCTCCCTAAAAAACTTCAAATTCAGCACAGAGAAGTATCACTGCACCAGCAATCCCCACAGCAACAGCCCACATGCACACAACCCCTGGCCAATTGTCCTGGTTTGGGCCAGGATAAAGGCAATTTTCTGTCTTGTAATTTTGCTTTCAGCTAAGTCTCTTGTAAGCAGCTTCTGTGTTAAACCATGACACCAATGCAACAGTAACTCTGACTTTTCATTGAAATAATATTTTTCCTGGAGCTTTGCTGTGGAGAAGTTAAACAGACAGCAGTTGTACTCTTTTTAAAATTAGCTATAGTTAAATAAACACTTGTAATAGCCTAACATACTCAGAGTTCCACCATCAGTAACTGCATACCCAACAGTTCACTAATTCCCTAGGAGAAGCCCAAGGAAAGTATTTTTCTTCAGTGACATTAGTTTTAGAAAGTACAAATTGCAAAAGTTACTTAAAATGCATTGTATTGGCATTGACTGCCACATTAGGTGGTTACTGACCAAGACAAAATACCACAGTTAAAATGGCAGTATTGCACTGAGTTGCAGTAACACTATACTTGTTTCTGTCATACAGCTCTACTTTAATTTGGTGCAAACAACTTACTTGTAGGAACACTCAATGGATTTAACAGGTGGGCAAGCATACTGAGTATGCCATTCAAACATGTAGGTGCAATCTGGAGTTTCCTTCAAAAATACAGGCTAAAAAAACAAAATACAAAAGGAATTTAGTTTCTCATTTAGATGCACTGAATCTACCAAAATGTCTCAAGTCTTGCTTCAAGAAGATCCAGAAACCTGCATTTACATATTCTCTTAGAGCCAAATTATGCCTCTGACCAGCTGAAAGCATGGCTTTACCCAAACCCAAGTTTACCCACATGCACACACATGCCCCATTAGGAGCTTCTGCCTCCTCCATGAAATAAGGGGAAGAGCAAAACTGAAGGTAGGCACCACTGTTTAACAACAGGAAGGAAAGCAAAAACACAAAGAGATGAAAAGCAAGCAACCAGCTTATTTGGTCTGGCCATGTAATACCTGCTTTCCTACAGATTCATCCTACTAACTTTTCTTTCTTACAAAGAAACAGGTGTTACTTCTGGGAGAACATCCTTTCCCAACATCTCCAAGGCTTTAATAATGGCAGACACCCCTTAAAAAATACCATGCCCTAACTTTCCTGGGGCATCACAAAGGTACCTTTCATAAATAGGAAATTCAAACCATTCCTCATCTTTTATTAACACACAGGAACATTCAGTTTTCTATCTAACCTGTAAATGATTAGGCAATCCTGGAAGGAAGGTAGTTCTTGCTCTTCACCTTACCCTTCCATACATTAAGAAGGCAACTCTGGAAGATAGCATGTACATAAGCACATTTTGAAACCAACCTCAGATGTAGTCTTGTCACAATAGAATAATATGGCAGTTGATCGTTCATATATTTTATGACATCTTTCTCCACTGGTGTAATTTATCATTATTAAACCATTTCTGAAAGTCAATTTTTCTGTAAGCAAGCCTAGAAGCAAGGAGTTGAGAAAAGTAAAAAAGTAAACAGTTAATCCAGGAAATATTCAACTGCAGTAATGCCTTCAGCAACCCATTACATAGACAACAATAACACATGATTTACTGACAAAAAGATCTCAACCATCCTCTAAAACTTGACCTCACTATTGAACGAGTACTATTGCAGTGCAATAGGGTTGAGCTTGTTTCTAATTGTGTACCAACAGGACTATATACATAGCATCTTTGCACATGAAGCCGTAGGGTGCTTTATCTCATAATATGTTTAGGATAAAAAAAAAGACTCCTTTTGTATCCCACAGTAATCCTCTCATTCTCTGAGTTCCTTCAATCCAGTGCTATACCTGCTACTTTTCTGAAAGTAGTGTCCATCTTCTTTACTTGACACGATGACACAGAATGAGCCTCTGATTTGCAAGTTTCTGTTATTTCTCCACAAACTCTGAAGTAGTAGTCATACTCATCTGTAGTCACTTTTATGTCTTTATTGGAAAGTGGCTTCAGATTATAAACATGACCATACCTTGGATCTTTCACCTGGCAATTCTCTCCTGCAAAGAGAAGTTAAGAATGTAAAATACAATTTAATAACTGTGAGTCGTGCCAAATATACTTAATACAATTAAGGCTTACTGGAACAAATAAGGCCACAAAAATAAGTAGATGACATTACGGCAGTGATGCTAAAGAACCATTTTAGTCCAGCTAAGCAACTCATTTCATGAGGTCACCAGTATCTAGAACTATGAAGCCAAAAGACAAATGGAACATTTCTTTTACCACTGCCACTAAAGCAAGATGCAAAAGTCACACTGTAGTTCAAAAACTAGCTCAAAGTGGCCTCACACGTGCTTTCTCCAGCCATGCTCAAGGTTAAGTACAGAACCAGAGACACTAAGTCCAGCATTTGCTTAATTATCTGGAAAGAAGGGCAAGGTCACCAGGCTGAAGCAAAAGTTATCCTAGATGTCTGTCTTGTATCTTCTTTTAACAGCTGTGAAGTTTGCCAAGTTAGGAAATAAATGACCATAGGAAACGTTAGCTACAGCTTAAGGGTCTACCAAGATGTATACAGAAACAGTCTCTATTTCCATCAGTCTAATCAGCCGATATATATTAGTAACTTCACTGTCCATTAAGTCTTCCCTTTTGAAGTTCCCTTTTTTTTTAAAAAAAAATATCAGATTGTATCACATGATTATCACATTCCCCTTCATCAAACAAGCTGCTACCAAGTTAAGGACATCCCACCAGCTTCCCTCCCTTCAAAATCACATCTTGTCACCTGCACCTTACACTGTAATGGTGTGCTACAGAGCAGCAGCTTGTAAACATTTCTCTTATGCCACATGACATCACTGACAGTTTCAATAATTTCCCAACTTTCTCTCCCCCTCTGTCTAGCAATGGTCAAGTGGACTGTATAGCTTCCAGTGTTCAGTGAGGGACTGAAAATTACTTGCCAGGCACAGGATCAACTGCATTGTCACAAAACTTGATGCTTTTTTAAGATTTACAATACTGCATATTGCTTTATCCTCTCTCCCTAGATAGGTAAGTACATTTGCCTGTGACCTTAAATTACACTTTTAATGTAATCTTTTACAGAAAGATTGCCTGGGCAAGAAACAAACATAGCTTCACTATGTAGCTACTCCTTGTATAAATTTTGTTCGAAATTTAAAGCTCAAATAACCATACTTACCTTCTGCTTTATGAACAGGACAGGCTGCCAAAGTTCTCCAAACAAATACAAACTCACAATCACTCTCTTGCTCCAACACTGGTGACCCCTAAAGAAAAGAGCCAAAGGAAGGAGACTTACTAACAATTACATTGCAATTCTGAAAACATACATGCTTAAGACTTTTTTATTGCAGTTGCACAGTCTGAGATGTCTGGTATCGAATGTCAGTATTCATTTTTAGCCTGGGGGCTGTCAGCATTAGAGTTCTCAGTTGTGTTCTACAAGCTCTGAAAAGCAGCTGTAAGGAGAGACAGGGAAAAGCCTGTACACAAGATACTACTTTTTAGAACCAATCTCTCCATTTCAAGAGGAACACTGTCTGTTTTGCTATAGAAAGACAAAGTTCTAACATCCTCATGACTAACAATTGGCACAGAAAATTACCATTGTTTGATCACACTGGAAGATTATACGTGTAGAATAACGCTGGTGATTTTTGCATGTGTCACCATTCAAGTAGATAATGCTTAACGACCCATCAGTAGCAGCCTGTGGGTTTATCTGAATGACTCCAAGGTTCTTGCTTCCATCAGTGGATTTCAGACAAGATCCTATGGCACCACCTACAGGAAAAGATAAAAACTGCGTTTTAGTTCAAAGCTTTGACAACTCGAGTTAACTTAATCATAAAATAACATAATGGAGCAGCATTAAGAAGGCTTTGACCATTAAAGCAGACTGTCTCAAACTCCTGAAGCAGAACACAACAGGCATGGTTTCATAAATACTGTTAGAGACAGTGTGCCTAAGTTTGAGGAATAGAAAAAGTTAGTGACTTCCATTCACTGAAATAATTTAAACTTCTCTGGTCCCACAGATTGAAGACTACAGCAATAGGTTAAATATATCAGAGGGGCTAGAACTATAATTAGACATAGTATAAGCTTTTCTTTCTGGCCTCATTCAGTTAGGAGGCTTCAACAAATTTAAGTTCCATTTCCTCGCTTTTTTTTTTTTTTTAATATACTGGTAAATATTGTCCTCAATTCATTTTTCCCAAATGCATTCCCACACATCTCAATGCAAGAGTCCTGATGAGCATTAAGACTGCAATTAGTTTCAGCAAGTCTGTTTTTATTATACCCTTGACATACATTACACTGGTGTAAGCAACTTGGATAATTGACCCCTCAGGATTCAAGAAATCCTACTGAAATAACCAGGGGCTTCATATCCTGCTTATAAAGTCTGGCATCAGAAGTCACAAGTTAAGAAATGCTTGCCACTTGGCTTACCAGGGCACCCAGGCACATAGGGCAAAGGCTTGCAGACATTCAAGAAAAATGTTCGCTTCTTTCCTTCCTTTGAAGTGTCTATAGCAACCCATGGCTCACTATCTTTGCTCAAGTCACTTAAGTCATACTCGTTGCCAGCAGCATCTAAAAGAGATGTGGTACACACAGTAAGCTGAAAGACAGCCCACTAGACACTTGCAGCTACACTTGGTTTGAAATTATACAAGTTTTACTGATGAATACACATAATTCAAGTAATTTTCAGAATCACATTAGATAGCCACTGAGAGAAGGCATTATTGTGATTAAAAAGTGTCACAACATGTAGAACACACGGGGAACACAGACTTCCCTTGACAGTTACATCACACAAGTAACCACTCCACAATTCACAGGTGCATTTTTCCAGAGGCCAATACTAAATTAACTCATTTTCTTCATAGTTGGGCTGAAGTAGCATCCTGTCATAAGAAATAAAGTTTTCAAAGTAATTTATCAGCTCTCCTGCATACCACTGTTGCACATAGCTTCTTACTTGTCTTAATGTTAAGACTGCTTCAAAACAACTTACACCTCCTCAGTCTCTCCAGAACTTCTGTGAAGACTGCAAGTCTTAAAAATGTCTCCACAACAGGTATTATTAAAGCTCAAAAGTTTGCTGTTCATCCTTCCAACATTTGTTGGACAGAGATCAACCAAATTCCAGGTGCTTACCTGTCACCTGGCAGTCTACAGGAGCAGGAGCACAAGCCAGAGCTGTGTGAAACTCAAAAAAAGTATCATGGATGTTCAGCACACTGTTTATCTCTTCACGCACGAACTCAAGCTCTCCAGGATAAGAATCATTACACATGAAAGTCACAGTGAATGTGTCTGATGTTCCTGTAAAACAAACAATTAATTGCTGCTGATTCACTTGAGAATATTTGAATTTCAGCTCAAGCTAGCACCTTAAAATTTTTAACGGTTTCTTATTCCTAACTGCTTCAAGGAAAACTCTACCCAATTGCTGTTTGGGGTGTTTTAAACTGTAAATACGCAAGACTTCTTTAGAGACTTGGGCTAAATTGCCTAGCAGCTGCACCTGTCTCTCCAAATGGAAGATAAGAATGCCTTGACACAGCTCAAGAGCATGATCACCTTCACTGAACTGTGCTTTCTGGGTTTTAGACACGATATGGTTGAAGAAACAGAAAATCTATAAAACATCTTGTCAGCTGTAACAGCAAGCTCTAAATTACATCACACGTAGCGAAGTTCTGGGTTTGGGGTTTTGCTTGTTTGTAAGAAGCTAAGTGTAGGAACTGCAAAACGAGTAACACTGATACTATTTAGGCAGCATGTGTTAAGTTCTGTTTAGTCCTCCTTTTACAACATAGAAGAAATGGTAGAATTAAAGAGGGGGGAGTCGTATTTGTCAGTGTATCGTACTGTCATCAGTTCTCAAAGAAAAATACATGAGAACTCAAACACTTGTTTCCTGTTGCATATTAGGTACATAAACATTATGACTGAAAAAATAGAGAGATCACACCACAGCAATTTGTACAGAGCATAAATATGCAGGAGCATCTGAGGCTCCTGAAGCCAAAATGCTGTTTTCCTAAAATCCCTTTTGTTGTTCATGTATCTTATGTCTTTTATCAAAACTCAAGTTTCAGTACAGTTGGAGAGCATGTAAAAGCCAATAGCTAGATAAAAGTTCAGAACTAAGACTAATGAAACGAACAAATTCATGAAGTAGGTGTACATGAAGTACTAGACCATTTATTCAAGCAATTCCATCTAAGCAAGCATAAACTTACTGATTCAGATATGAAACTACTTTGGAGATCATTAAACTGAAGCTTAAAGAGTAGATTTCACTTAGAAAAAGAGTTTGTTTTGCTGATTTCCCAATTTGACTATCCATTTGTCCATATGAGGGGCAATATCTGTGCCCCTCATATCATATGAGGGGCAAATTTTTTCCTTTCTGTTCCCAGAAAGGAAAAAAAATCCTGTACTGTATTTGCTGTCTTTCCAGGCATCTTGGAATGCACATGTATTACTGAAAACTGAGCAATTATCACTCTACATTATTTGATTTCTTCCTAAAATTTTCATATGAAGCAGCTTGTTTTAAGTGACTAGCACCAAGCTCAGTAGGTTTTAGTATATGAACAAAGAAAGGAATGAAGACCTGACACAGAAAGTTCATACAATATCAGCACCCATTTCCACTGCATATTTCCTGAACTCACCTGATTGCGTATGAAGAGGACCTCTGTACGTAAGAGTGAGAAACCCTTCACCAGACAGATACAGGGTTTTGTCCAGTCCCACAAGCCTCGTTGATGTCAGATTTTCTGCTTCACATCCAGCAGCTGCTTTGCCATCAATTTCACCACAGTCTGGCATGGGTCCACAAATGTTTAGCTAGAAGTTTTGAAAAGATGTGGGTGTACACAGTATTAAGTGCATCAGAAAAATTAGAGACACACGTCCATTTCTATATCAATAAAACTCACTTGTCAAGAATTATTTCAAAGAGCATGAAATGTCTGTCATTTCTTCAGTCTTCAATTTACAAGGTCCACAAATCCTCCCCACTACAAGTACAGGATGTGGTGTAGTAAGTATATTCATAGACAAAAAAAAAAAAACTATGGTAGTACTTGTGGGCAGTGTAGGAATACTGATACATGCAGATCGCATTAACACTGATAAATACACATTAAATCTCCTTCTTGGCTTCCACTGCCCATTTCTTCAGCACCAGCAGAAAAACTGGTACTATACAACAGCCTCCATAACTGCAAAACTGTGCACAACCACAAAAGCATGACTATCTTATGTTTGCTAAGAACCATAAGTTCCATGCTTTTAAGACCATCTGAGATGAATCAACTAATCTTCTGTTCCTCCCCTTAGGCACAGTACTTTCCTGCCAATTCAAACTCCATAAGAGGACTGAGTCACTTGCTCACTAAGCAAGACTAGAAAAATGCAGAGCATCCAGAAGCAACACATCGTCCAGTCAGAATCCTTACCAAGAAGTTCTTCCCAATCCCAGAAGTCATATATCCTTTTTCAGAAGCTAATGGCTGCAGATTGAAAAGGAACCCGGTGTTTGGATCTCGCACAGAGCAAGACTGAAAAAAAAGAAATTACAACACCATTATTTTCTTCCTCTGCATTTCTTCTGTGCAAGTTTTACCTCTATCTTGTTTAAAGATCCAAAGTAGTGACTTATACATATTTCTACCCTATCTACCTATTAAAAACTTAATTTGGACAACCAGAATACTGCTCTGCCAGTAGCAACACTCCGTTCAACTTTTTTTTCATAGCTGTACGTTGATATCAGCCACACATCTATGTATCAAAGTGCAATTTAATAGATCACATTTATCAAGTTAACTAAGAGCAAAGAAATTTTAACTGAGACTTGTTTTCAAGCTACTGTATTTATGTTGAGGCCTGTAAAGTAGAAGCACCTGAGCATCTCAGTGTAAAAAGCAAAACAACCAAAAAAAAAAATCTCCCACAAAAACAAAAAACTCCCCTTAATTGATGATCCGTAAACAATCGAGGACAATGTTTGTATCAATATATATCCTTACATATAAACTCAGTTTTACTAAAAACCTTGTAAAGGAATGAAATATTTAGTGTCACAGCAAGTTGTCTTGAGAGAGAGCGCTTGAATAATTTGGTCAAAAGTTACACATTTCAGGAACACTTCAAGAATACAATAAAATACCACCACAAGATTCCATCACAGTCAACTTTAGACTTCGCTGTAGTTAATTTTCTCCAAGAGTCTCAAACACACAACAACCAAGAGTGAGAAAAAAATTAGCACACTAAGACTATGAATGCAATTATGTTCCCCCCTTCTCACCTGAGAATCATCTTTTGTTTCCTTGATCGGACAAGCAGCTTCAGTTTCCCATAAGAATGTGGCCATACATTCCTGAATGGCTATAAACCTCGGGCTGCTATTCTGGAAACAGATTGTAAACAGAAGACCAGAATAAGAGTAATGACCAGCATCTTCTCTTATTTGAGACTCTACTTTATGAGGAACTGTTAGGTTCTAAGACTTCACTACAAATGCACAGAATTCCCATTCCACTTCCCTCTCCCCTATTTATTTTGAATGTCACTACTGAAAACTTTGTCTGGCTAAACACTTAGTATGTCACTAAGCTTTATCAAATAACTCAATCTAACATCCAAATATTCAGATTAAATTCAATACTGAATTGAACACATGTATCCAAACCTGCCTTGGTCTAAGCACTGAAGAGTTTTGGGGTATAATGCATAGTCCACTGTAACAAAAAAGGTAAAATTAAAAAAATAAAATATCAATCAAGCAACAGAAAACTGTTAGCTGAGGTAACAAGGTAACAGGAGTATTAATTATATATGCTTCATTTCAGCGCTCTGAGGCAAAACCAAAGCAGTTTCTAACTGCTCAAAATTGCATATTTTCACCACACCTTTTGGACTGAAGACCATGTAAGTGAGGGGAGTAATACCTCCATGCTCTTAAGTCCCTGTGCATTTTGCATGCTAATTAGACTAGATGAAATATCTATGTCCTGTTAGTTCTTAAGTAGATCTTACTTACAATAGAATACTCAGTCTGAGACACATACTTGTCTAGCACCTAAGTCAGATTTGTTTCTACACCTTTATTTTAAGGCCTCAGGAAGCCTCCCTTGTCATTAATCTGCTATACACAATACATCTTCATGTAGCTTAATGTTAGATGACAAAAAAACCTACTATGATGAAGCAACAACTGAAAGATCAACTTGTCCTTACAAGAGTGCCCTTAGAACAGACGAAGTGGATGGTGGTCGTGTAAGTAGTTTTCTTTCCATCAGCATCAATGCACACAGAGCCATCTGCATAGGTTAGAAAAACGTGTCCAGGTCTTTCAACTACTAGTTCTTTGCTGGCAACACCCAGATTACTAATAGATGTGACTTCAGAGTAAGAACCCTAGAAATAAAAGGAAAGCATGTCAGGAATTCTAAAGTCAAGTGGTGGAGTAATGGATACAGTCAAAAAGAAAGAAATACCTGCCCACAATTATCTTGTGTACCACAGGTTATCTTGAGAGTTTTGAAGATAACAAAGGCATAGAGATCTCCTTAACATTTCTCCCCCATTCTGTACCGAGTTTCACATATTTAGCATACAAGCTCCACAAGCAGGTGTGGTTCAGTTTTTTGTGGCTTTATGTTTAGTACAATAAGGTGCCCAGAAGTGCCTCACAAAAGCCATCCTCATCTTACCAACTGCACATCTTAGGAATCTAGGGAAGCCTACGTCTCATGTGCAGTAGGTAGGATTGAATTTGTACAGCTCTTTAAAATATGTGGAAAGTATGTGGAAGGCTCCAGGCATTCTTAGAATCGACCCTAGGGATCTTCCATTCTTAGCAAAAAGCCTAAGCACCAGCAGAAACCGAGCATTATAACAATAGTAGGTGCTACTAACAAAGTCCAAATTAATCTTCACTTCTGGAAGGTAACCACTGTAACCTATTTTTAAGAAACAATTTTAAGTTAGCAACAGCAAAAAAACGGTAAAATATACCTCCAAAGCAGCCCTGTCCACAAAACACTTAATGTTTCCTTTTGCTTTTTTTCCCTCCATCTTTTTTTTAAGAACTCTGCATTTAGGTTGGCCCTATGCAATTACTTTTTACTCCAGTGTCTTTAGCAATGAAGTAATGATGCCCTAATGTGCCTTCACATGTAAAGCAAGTAGCTTTAGACAATGCTGGCATACTATTAAAGCTTTGGTCCTTGAAGAGGCAAACAGGAGGTCTACCATTCTGCAGTGGTTATGTCAACATTACGCATACACAGAACACCACTGAATTTTGCACAAAAAAGCCAGAATTCACGTGCTTATTTCACACACCCCTTAATCTCACTCACTTGGCAAATCAGCAAAACTTGCTACTTACATGATCATATTGATATTCCATCTGGCAGACAGATGCTTGCCGGTCGCACCCTGGTACAGCAATCAGTGGTCGGCAGATGTTTATATAGTATTTCTTGCGCTCACTGGGATTTGAATTATCCAAGGCATACCAGTTTTTACCTCTCTTCTCAGATTTTGCTAAACTGAAGAGAAGAGAAAGTTCTACACTAAGAACACATAGATTCTCATAGATTCTCTCTAGCTTTCTCTGCCAGTCGCAAGACACAGAGCAATCACAAGGCATTTCAGAATAATTTTTCCTCCTCATTTTTAAGTGTTACAATTAGAAAAAATATTCATAGCAAATAAAGGACAGTTGACAAAGTAGTAAGTTTTTATTAAGCAAAACCATCCCAAAAAGACAACCTTTATCTTAGGAGGCAAGACAATATGCTAGAGGGAAATACTGTCTTCATTTCAAGCAGATTCTTGCAGATTAACCTTCTAGTTCTGTCTACACAGGAAATCCAAGTTCACCCAGTACTAAGCCACTGGCCAGAACAATGAACTACAACAGTCACGTTGTAGGTGCTACTTTCCTACCTTGACAAGTCATACTGCTCCATGGTGTTGCGATCAGTCACAACACATTCCAGGGGCATTTCAGGACAAGCATATTCAGTGTACCACCTGAAGTTGTACGTATATTCATCTTCTACCTAATAAAGAGAAGAATAGGTCAGTAAGGCTTTCCACACAGAATCCTTTGTGACTCACAGTTACTTCTTTGCATATTAAGCTTGTTATTTCCCCTTGGCTTTGGGATATACCTTCTCAGACGGATTTGTGTAGGTCTGTTTTGTTGTAGATCTTGCCATCAAAAATACTCTTCCCAAAAAATAAAAGAACCAGAGCACTAGGCCAATGTAATGGCTGTCTGCTGCATTACAGGACACATAATTCTACCACCTGCTACTTCTCAAACAGTTTGGGGTTTTTTCAGATCGAAGTAAGATGATCAAAAGCACCAATAATTACATGGCCCCAAGACTACAGAAAAGTGAAATAAGAACCTGGATACAGGTGAAGAGCTTATTATTCAGTGGTCTAGACAAACTATGGCTGCAACAAGAGGCAGATATACCAGTAGAAATAACTATTGTGTTTAGTCTGCTTTGTAGATGCTGTGTACTTCCATCCATGAATCTCTGCCTAGTAAAAATTGTCAGGATGTTGGGATAGAGATCCTTCCCTTCCTTTCACAGAACTTCTTACCTGATATTCAGGTTGACCTATTCCAGCCTGACGATCACACAGGAAAGTTATAAGGGTTGACCGCTGTGTTTTTTTCTCATTATTGTATGCTGTACCATTTTTGTAGGTTAACTGAATCAGACCATCATAATATGAAAGTTTAGAGCTGGGCAGTCCAAGACTCCAAAAGCGATCCTTACTAGAAAAGAAAAAGTGCAGGTTGAGACTGAACAACATGCAAGATTAATTCTCTCTTTAAGAGAAGTCTTATAAGCAGTAAGCACACATGTAAGTTTATAGAGGACACCATAATAAGACAAGTAAGGCTGGCTATATCTAAGTGAGATAGAATGAGTAAAAGGCTGCCAAAAGGAAACTTAAAACAACAACAGGTATCTTAGGGCAAGGAAGGTGTACCCTGCTTAGATACCTAGAAAACTTTGTTACTCCTCTAGAGAAGGGATCATTAGTAATAGCAATTCCCCATTCTCTCCAGAGTAGAATTCACACTGCAGGCACCATAATGCTAGGCTCAAATAGGCTCCATGCAAATACATGTACAGTGAAGACCTAGCACTCACTCAGGGAAGAAAACTGCAACTGCCTTCACGTCGGGACCAGTGCTGGTTCAAGGGGTGTTTCTTTACTCAGAACACTGTCTCTACCAGACCTAGCCTGATCACCTTCCCCTAAAGAACATTTAGATTGTCTGCAGTGAATTCCCTTTGGCTGGGAAGTAACTCAGAGGAAGCCAACCCAAGTACACCTTCACATGTTTGCACTGTACATCTCTGGCAACAAGCTGACCTGGACCCTGAATCCAAATTGTGGGTTGGGTTATGTAACAGCTTCAGTCAGCAGTTAATCAATAGTTTATAGTCCCTATGTGAAATGTAAGGGAAACCAATGGACACACTCATTCAATCTCAAAAATTATTTTAAGCAGGATTACGTGTGTGTGCACTCTGCCTGAGTGTGTAGTTACTGTACTACCAAATAGTATTTTACATGCAAACTACCTGAAACTATCACAGGCAGTGCAGTAATTATCTCACATGCAAAACATTCACTGCTACACACAGACAACAAATCATGCAACAAGAGATCATCTATTACAGACAACAGAACCAGTTACTCACTTTTGTGTTACTTGGCACGCTCCTGATTTTGTGTGACACAACTCATCCGGCACACTGCCACAGATGTTTATATAAAATAAGTATTCTGTAATATTAACTATATAGTGCCCATTTTTCTTGGCCAGAGGTGATAAATCAAAAGAGAAGCCTAATTAGGAAGGAACAAACTTTATCAGTTTAACCTTTTCTTGTCATCTCACCAGTTTTGATTCTCCCAGTCAAACAGCTAGTTCACTTCCCCCCCAGTAAGTCTTCTTCCATGTAACTATTCCAGAAACAACCTGGACATAACAAAAGCATGTTGTCTTACACAAAGATATTTACTATAGTAAAATGCACATTACAACTATTTTCCTTTATTCCTAGTATTATAACAATAATAAATGTGAGCTCTCATGCTTGAAACTTGTGCTCAACTTCTGTAGGTGCTTAGACTTAAGCTGAAGCGGCTGAGTTCTTGCACAACACAAGGACTCAGTATTGTGACAAGTTCTATCCCTCATGACCTTTCAATTTGCCAAACATATATACATACCTGCCTGAGGATCAGAGACTTGACAGTTACTCCCTTCAGTTTTAGACAGGACACATGCAGCAGCAGTATACCAATCAAATTCATAAGAACATTCACGCTCAGACATCAAGATTGGAGCACTTTCTAGATCACCTGGTATCACAAGAGTAATGTGTTACACTGTCATGCTGCCAAAAGGAACTATGATTTTAAGCCTAGGAACACACAACTCCTCCCCAACAGCAGACTAAGATTAACTGTTAAAAAAATACCTGTCCTCTGAAAAGGACTAATAGAACCAAAAATTCCTTTCACATACTCCTTGCATCCTCCTCCCAAGAATAAAAGTTAAGTCCAGAGGTGACGATGCACTGCTCAGTCTGTTCCTGAGTACTATCACACTCTTCAAAAAAAATGTTTGCTTTGATACACCAACCTGATCCTAACAGCTAGCACACTTGGAAGATACAGCTTCCTCAGGCTGAGGTAGAGGAATATAGGTTTCCTGTTTCTCTGGGAGATGCTTAAACTAGTGGACTATTTTATGGACATGAACAACAAAAAATTTGTTGTTCCATTAACTACAAGCATGCTAGACATGAAACACTTATTGGGAAAGAAGATTAAAGCACCTGATCTCTGTTCAGAATTAGTCTTTCATATCAAAGCCATATAGGGACAGAAAGTGATTTTTATAGCTTCCAGGTATCTGTGGAGCTATAAACATATGTTTAAATGCTTAAACATACTTTCCTCATGTTTGGGAGAGACTTAGTTCATAAGACTCACTCAACAGTCTTTGTAGAGTATTTGTGTGAACAGAGCTAAATGCCTGCAATTACATTGCTATAATCCTCATAAACAAAGCACAGCACTTCACCTGTTGCATGGAAAGAAATAAAAGGCAAAAGCATGTGCTAATATTTAGCATTCATGCTTGGGCATATTAAATGACCTCCAGTTTTTAGCTTGATCAGAAAACAAAGTGTGGATATTCTCACCTGGTCTGCATACTAGATTGATGATAGTCTTGATTTTTTTATTACCATCACAGCTGTCTCCATTTGAATAGATAAGTTGAATATTTTCTCCAACCTTCTTAGGAGAAGATACAAATGTTCCAAGATTCTTACTCTTGTTCTGGTTATCTGTCAAGACAGAAATGCATCACTTTGTTTCCTTCAAAAGAAGTGAAGTTTACACTATTAAGAGAATATTAACTAACCAAATGGAAAGTCTTAAGAAAGCATGATTAGGAGTTTGCTTTTAACCTCACCAAAACCATGCTACAAAGCCTGAGGAAGAGTAAAATACCATTATTTACTCAGAAAGTGATACTTGCATCAGTTTTTCTAGGGTCTTTGGGAGCACAAGAACTCCTAACTTCTGTTTCCTCAAAAAACTGAAGGCACCCAGAGCAGCCAGCTTCATTTGCAGCAGTAGTACCAAGCCTTCCAAAGGCTTAAAAAAAAGAGACTCACCTACAGAGCAAATAGCAGCAGCATCTGGGCAGCTGGAAGCTCCTCCTCTTTTCAGCACTTTATGGCAGACATTGATATAATAGTGCTTCCTCCCTTCCTCTGAAAAGCTACTGTCCACAGCTTCCCAGTTCTGGGCTGACTCTGAAATAGAGCAGGTTGTTAAGAAAGTCATCTGGCTTAATTTTTCTAGCCTCACCATGTCAAAACAGTTTTTAATTTAAAAAAAAAAAAAATCCACATTTAAAACCATTTAAGATCACAGAGATCAAGGCATGCACAAATAGGGCTACCTTCATGAAGAACTCAGCCCTTCTGGAATGAAGGAAGTGAATGCCAGTACCCCAAAAATTAAGAAAAGCAAAAGAATTGTTCTAGAGATGGCATGCAAACTCAAGAACAAAGTAATTGAAATCCAGTTTTCATTGCCATACCTGAACTGCGGATGAGAGGTGATAAGTCATAGTGTTTTCTCTTATCAGTAACTCTGCAAAGGAGATCTTCTTTCTCCTTAACACATGCATATTTTGTATCCCAAGTAAAAAAATAAGTGCAGTCCACTTCACCAGTAAACACGGGAGTTCCTCTACCATCATTACCTTAACATCAGAGATGGGTAAACGAGTGTTAGGCTTCCAGTGGGGAAAGGAAGGAAAAGCAAGGAGACTTGAGGACTAGCAATGAGCAAGAAAGATAAAAATTCTTTTGCTGCACAGGACTTGCATTTGTGCTTTGGCTTTTTTGGGTTTTTTACTGTTGACTGAAAAAAAAGAGGCTCTTTTACACCTCGATATTCTTGATCATCCATGGAAATTTAGAATAGCACTGCTGCTACACATCATAAAACCATCCTGCAAGCTATAAAAATTAGCAAGCTAGTGCTTACTCAGACAATATTTATAGCATTCCTTAGAACATAAGGTCTGCTAACAAGTACAGAAGTCAAACTCTGTGCAGAGTCATCACATCTCACCTGCTGTTTCATTGCACTCGAAGTTTATGACAGTCATTCTCTGAAAGCCAGAACTACATGCATCCCCATTCGGATAAATTAAAGTGAGGTCCCCATCAGAATACCTGAGGAAAAAGTAAATTTAAGGTAGAAACAAGGTCAGACACAATCACACAATGTTCTTCACATAAGAGAAGCCACACTTTTTTTTATTTAACAATAATTTCAAAGAGAAAAAAAAATGCTTGTTCACAATTAATACTGACATTTCTACTTGCAACAAAGGCTTGCATCTGCTGATTCTTCTGGTTACTTTTCACTAATTTGTATAAAGTTTAAAAAATATTCTAAAGCTAGAAGAAAATAGAGGAATATCACACATCTGTGTTTTCAGTTAGAACAAACTATTTCTGTTGGAAGAGACCTGTAACAATCATCTAGTTCAACAAATTAAGGGCTTACCAAGTTAAAGTATGTTATTAAGGACCTTGGCCAAGAGGCTTGGGGCATTGACCACCTCTCTAGAAAGCCTGGTCAAGTGTCTGACCACCCTCTCAGTAAAGAAAGGCTTCCTAACATCCCATCTAAACCTCTGCTGGTGCAACTTTTAACCATTCTCATGCATTTTATCATTGAATACCAGGGAGAAGAGATCAGCACCTTCCTCTCCACTTTGCCTCCTCAGGAAGCTTTAGAGAACGAGATCACCCCTCAGCCTCCTTTTCTCCAAGGGTGAAATATCTGTTCCCACCAGTTTATCTATTTTTGCAGCTGAAAGCAGTCACACTTCTTGCAACCTTGCTCCAACAAGTCACTTACAGACAGAATGGAAGACTGCTCCTAGGTGAATAATCTCTGCTTTGCAATCTCATGCAAACTGTTGTCTCAGTTTGCCACTGAGACAAAATTCTGAACAAATTCTGAAGTTCTTAAAAAACCAAAAACCCTGGCCTTTAGTGGTCTTGGGTCTGATTAATGCATGCTCTTGCAACAAACAGATGCCTTCTTGTTGAGGACAGTTTTGAAAACATCCAATCCTGATGCCACTTTATATGCAAAACAGAGCAAGGGCAAGAGGTGATACAGCACAATCTCCAATTCTGACACCAAGTTGATGAAAGTTTTGTCCTGCCTAGACAACAGCTTCTACCAGCCTCACCTGGTCCTTCACCTGCTCATGCTATCCTGGTATACTGTTAATGTTCTTCTACACAAAGCTGAACATACAAAGCTGATACATTTTGTATAAAATATTGTTTAGGTGACAAATAAGGGCACCAATTTAGGAAACAAAGATCAGTCATTGAGACAAGTTAACAGGCCTAAAGAGCATTTACACACCTTAGGGTTTGGTTTGCAAATCTTCCTGCCACTTTTCGCTGCTTACTTGAAGGCTTCACTATGCAAGATGAAGTGTATTCTCCACTGTCCTCGCAGTTACCTGCAGTGGTTTTCCCACATACATTCAAGTAATAGTTATACTCCCCTTTGTCATCTTTGGCTGAATATGGTGTGACAGAATCTGAACAAGTAAGAAAAAGTGTTCTAACACACAATAGAACAGATGTAAGAAAATATAAAAGTAAAAAACAGCACAAATAGCACACAATCTTCCTGACCCCAAACATGGAACTGGAAAGCCGACCAGTTACACTGCAAAAGTGAAATAGTGAGCTTACCTGGAAACTGAGTAAGTGGTCTTAAATCAATGGAGATACCATGTTGCTCATTAGTCAGAAGACAGCTCCTGCTCTCCAGGTAATCCCTGTGACAGGCATACTCAGTAACCCACTCGATTTCATACCGGCAATTTGTTTTTGCTGTGAGTTTGGGACCTGCACTCTGATACAGAAATGAACAGAATTTAAATCACAAGCACAGAGATTTATTTGAAATATAATCCTTACAGAAAAGCACCACATTAATTTAGAGTTAGTAATTACTAACTTTGCCTGTAAATCACTTAACTGCTGCAAACGTTGTCTCTGGCCTCTCAAATACAGGTGTTGAGAAGAAAGTGAAACAGCTTTATTAATGATATGGAAAAGTGAAGTCTAAACAGAGGCAGAGTATCAAGCTTTAGCAGAATGCCAGCAGCAGTAACAATACATTAAAACACACTTTTCCTTAACGTGTTGTCAAAACAACAGATACATGAACCCAAATTGCTAAGCACAGCTTGGATTGTGTTTGCCTCAGAGAAGTCCACAGAGAAGGAAACAGAGATCAGGTGTTCTCTGAAGGCAAATTAGCCTCTCAGACACTGATGTTTCGGTAACTTTGACTCCCTCAGTCCAAATCAAGGCTGAAAGATGTCTAATAATTCTTTAGCCAACACCTTTGTCAGATGACTCCTTCTGTAGTAAAATACTTTTGCACCTCTGGGAGAAGGGTTAGTCTTGTTTTTCCTCACATTAAAATGAAACATTTAGAAGCTCATATTGTTTCAAAAATCTGTTTCTACCCACTAAACCAACAGGCAGACACACAGGTAAAGTATCAGGTGATGCACAAGTAACATCAGCAATATTAATTATACTACACATGTGTAGGTGTAGCAAGGTATTATAAAGTGACAGCAGAGGAAGGTCTATGGCTTGTTTCTGCAGTGATGAGGATGATGTATGGTACCTATCAAGCTCAGATGAGAGAAAAACATCTTTAACCAAAAGATAGACAGACAACAGTTCCTCCTTCACTAACCTGCAACCAAAAGCATCATGGTATGAAATAGCAGAGCCTTAGCAATAGCTGATCTGGCTCAATTTAAGGAGTGTGGGTAGCTGAGATTACCTGGCATCACATAAAAGTGATCATCATCCTGAATCAAAGCTAGTCTAAAACTGTGTCCTGCAAAAACAGTTGCTGGTAATGCTACAGATTTTACTTCAAGGTTTGAATTCAGAAGCCTGTTTAGTATGACTGAATTTCTCCATGCAATGACACTTGCTAACTAATTTTTTACCCCTGAGGAAGGCCAGATTAATAACGAAACAAGTTACAGACAGCAGTTGTTAGCATGCCAGGCATGAATGATGATGGAAGAGCACTTATCAGCAAGCAGAACTCTGAGCCTAGAATTAATGCTGTACTAACTCTAACTCTGTCCTAGAGGAAAGAGGAAAGCTTTCAACCCAGAAAAGGACAACCAAATTCACCAAAACAAGAATGGACACACCCCTGGGAAAATTTTATTCAAGTTATTGTTTTTGTTTCTCTCTTATACTCTTCAAAAAGTCTGCTAGAAATTATTTAGATTCCTACACTCCTCACAAGCTGCAAACCAGGAGGATTTCTGTTCCCTTCAGTCTTCAATAAAAATGGAAGATAATGCACATACAAGTTAAAGACCAACCATTTTAGCACAAATTAAACCAGCAAAGTTACCTCTTCTCCCCTCTTTAATGGGCACACAAAAGTGATGGTCACTGCTGGGTTATGGCCTAGGCAGAAGTCTGGCTTTTCTTCACCACTGTATATTCTCTCATAACTCAATACCAGCCTAGAAACAAACAAAAAAAACCAAACAAAAAATACAATTAAGACAATATGTACTGTACAGAAGGATATTTTAGAAAGAACTTCTGCCCTCTGCTAGATACCCAGGCAAAAAATATCAAAGCAGCTCTGCTCCTGAAACTTTTATGGAGGCCTTCTTGAATTTCACAATTAACCAAAATAAGTATTAAGACAGTTCCAGCAAAATTACTTCATACAGCATCCTCTTACACCCCAGCTAAACTATGGTCAATGCCTCGTAACTCAAGTTGTAGAGGAAACATGGCTTATATTCTCAGAACTATAGCTTTGCTCATCATATTGCAGATGCAATAAACACTTTTGCAACTTTTGGAAATATTAATCACTCATGTTTTACCACATTTCTATACTTTACCACTCTCTCATACCTCTCAGTATGTATAATCTCCTTCCATCCTGCCCCCAGAATTAAAAGCAAAACAAACTCATTAACAAATTGACAGAAGCAAGGCAAGTGGGACAAACAGACTAGGCCAGAGTAGAAGAATGAAACATGAAACTATCTAACAAGGGAGACAAATGGCAAGGGGACCTGGATAAAAACCAAGGAGATGAATACAACTTCCCACCAAAGCACTGCTGTTCTATACAGTCTAACAGCTTGAAGACAACAGCTTGCAGAAGGGTAGCAGCCTGGCTTCAGGTTAGCCACACCTCCAGCTGGCCTCCGTATACCTTAAGGACACAGATACATGACCATCTTACTTTCTTCCCTGGACACACCTACTCTGATTCAGCACATACAGTAAATTTCCTCAAGCAATGAAGAGCACTTCAGTCCTAGAGGGAGAAGATAAAGGCTTCTTGACAGACATTTTATTTCAGCATACTAGTTGCACTTTAATATGAGAAAAAGCTTGTGCTTCCTGAGATGTAAACTCCTTTGGTACAGAACACTCCAGCCACATCTTTCATGATGGCAGAAAAGGCCCTGCAACAACTAAATAACAGCTTTGTTTGTAAAACAGAAGAAAAATGCCTCTGAAATAAACCTGCTATCAACCTGGTTTATACTGTTTTCTCCGGCTTGCAGCTGAGTTAAGGAGAGTACTGCAGAAGTCAACAGGGTACTACTGACCCTACAAGACAAGAAAAGCAGGCATAGATGACCTGAAGCTCAGAAAGATCAGCATGTTAAGTTCCCTGAGCTACAGTGGGTGGTTTGGGTGGGATTTTGTTGGTGGTGGTTTTGGTTTTTTGTTTCAGTTTCCTTTTTTTGTTTGCTTCTTTCAAGCTGCACTTCCAGCACAAAAGGGAGGAAACAGAATAGAGGCAGCAGCAACAGAAGTTTCTTCCAGTCCCAACTGCCAACACCAGGAACAGTAAACCTTGCATTTCTTATCTGTTTTGTTCTATTAAGAGCTCATTAATGCAGAAATACAGAAGGGCAACATCCATCAACTTTTAAAGTACTGCTGGGCAGCAGAGTGAGCCAAATACAGTGCATAAACCCAGAGAGAAGTGCATTTGCACTGTGTGCCCTCAGACAGTAGGCAGATGGGGACAAATATCACCCTGCTGTTTGTGAGCAAACAGCAGCAATCATCCCTCACTTACAAGAGTTTTGTAATTCTGTCAAAAGTAGTCTCTCACAATGGTGAGGACAGTTTATTACAATAGGATACCTGAAAAAGACTGCCCTGCCAATGTTTGAAAACAATTTTTTCTACCGGTGCTTCAAAACTGAAATGGTATTGATGTAAAATTCTAGAAGGCTCATCTGTTACCAAGACTGCTTTTTCCAGCCCAGACGATTGAGAAGTATTTGCAGAAGTATCACAACAAAAATTACATACCTATCTGTGTCATGAAGTTTCAGCTCTTCCTGTGGATGGCCAATATCATACACCTGACCTTCATGTAACAAGCAAGCAGCACTTCCAGCAGGGCAGTTTCTGGTCTCTCCACTTGAACTTCCTGTTATAGATTATAGAAAATAGAATATAGGACTCGGCTTCTAAGCCACGCTCTGCCTGAAATATCTTGGCATTTTCATCTGTGGCTCACTTACATTGCTTTACTCTCTTCTAAAAATATGTTAAAAACAGGTTACATTAACATGTGAAGCTGGCAAGACAAAACCTGAAGTGCTTGTGATATTAAGGGGGAAGTTATTGCTGCCCTGGTTTTGGACAGCAAATTCATTCTTCCTGCCAAAGTAGCCACAGCTAGTTTCCAGTTGCTAGGATCACTGCTGGAAGTGTAGGACTTTAAAAACTTCTGTAAGTGTGCCAGGTATTTTCTTTTTTCCACAACACAAACATGATACCAAGTAATGGGTAACCCCTCCCCATAGAGCGTTTTTTTTCTCCTTTATTTCTTGTAAACCAACTTACTCAAAACTGTCAGAAAAGTTACAGACTGATGGGATTTTTAAAAGAGCAGACCTGCCACTAAAGCCAGAAGTCTCAAGCCTTTAGGAAGCACACAAAACATATAACTGCAGAGAAAAAACACAATGGAAATATACAGCTAAACTAGTCTTTTCAGCAAGTTTCAAATAAGGGATTTTTCTGGTTTAATTCCTTACATCTACAGCTCCCAGCTGACATGAAAGTGCTAGCTATGCACCATTAATTACCCAAGCACCTAAACACTATTTTAGATGCATATCTCAGGACACTTGGAACCAAGCAACAGCCTGAGGTGGAGCCCAAACTAGAAAATTTAGAGCATATGAAGTGTTACGAACCATCTTGGTCCTATCTTGCCACTCCTAGGCAAACAGGAGCAGCTATAAGACAAGCTGAGTTCTTCCACTCAGTTCAGTCTAAATCAACTTTTCTAACAGCACTTGTCCATCCAAAGGGGGCATAGCTGTCTCTGAACACTTCAACAGCTAGACAGTAAGACTTCGCTTCACAGAAAGCAGATCATCAAATTATCAAAAGTAGCTTGAAATAACAGGGCAAGCTCCAAATTGAAGCTCTCATCTTCGGTGAGAGGACAATAGCTGAGGCACTGAAAAAGAATCACACTACTATAAATTTATACATTGACAGGTGACACAAACACATGTTCACACCTAAGTCTCTGCAGATGTTTATGAACAAGGAATCATCATCGGAATCATCCACCAAGTAGTGTCCTGAAACTTGGATGAGAGGGTTCAAGTCATGTTTCTTCAAATCTTTATCAAACACATAGCAGGGGACCTAGAATGACAACAAAAAATTACCTGCAATCCATGATACATAAGTGGAGAAAAGTTATGACCATATATAAAGACAAACTAATAAAAGCAAAAGGTCTTAACTCGTAGAAACTCATATTCTTAAATCTAGACATCCTGACTAAAACAAGGCCTGTGTCCAATGTTAAGATTCTTCTGCTCTAGCTTTTGAAGATTTTTACTGTAGACAACTATCCAAATGACAAAAAACCTTGAAGAGTTATTTGAAACTGTCAGTTCCACCCAATTCCAACAGATGCTTTATATACCTGAGAAAAAGTTAAGTCTATGGAGGTTGTTGGGATTTGTCTAAGGTGCCAGCAGGCAATAAGAATAAAATTCCCAGATACGTGAAGAGTTACTTCTGCATGGACAGTATATAGTTTACCTCTTTCACAGGTTTAAACAAGTCTTTCTTGCAAGCCACAAAGGACCTCCACTCAAAATAGTGCACACACTCTGTTGCAGTCACAAATTCAGGGGTACCCTATTTAAAAGGAAAAAAAATTATTTGAAAAACATGTTTTATTTTACATCTGGAGGCAGCAGGAAGTTCATCCAAGAGATAAAGAAAAACAGAATATAGCATGTCACAGAGCAAGGGCATACAGTTCTTATTAACACTTGTTAACAGCAAGTTTATTATTTAGCAGTTTTCTTTGTTAGCTCAGGAAAATGAAAGGTGCCAAATCCTTCTCAGTCTGCATATGCACCATTTCTCATATTAACACATGCCAGTTCTTACATGCAGTAATTGCATGACATCTTTTAGAAGAGCTCACTATGCCAACTAATACTGGCAGAAGCATCAGTCACATCTACTTACTAGAAAGGAAAACACCAATGCAAATGTCTATTAAACAGATGAACAGCAAGGCAACACACGGTTTACCAGTTCTCTGTCTTTTATCCTACAAAAAAGACTGAATAGCAAAATCTTCTGCTACACAAAAAGAAAACCTCTGATCTCAGACACTGATTTTTACAGGCTTGTGTCATACAACACCTCTATCTGTTTCAAGATGGGGTTCTACGACAGCTCAACACTGGATACTCAACTGAATGTCTCTGCTTTAAGAAAGAAAATAATCAGATTTTTTTGCCTTCATCACCTCAGCTAGAAGCACTTTAGCCTGTTTAAACTGATTCCCAGCCCGTTTAACACTGCTATAAAAGTGTTAGAAACAAGTTGTGCCAGACACTATTACAAAATCCTTTTATTAGGTCACATGAGGGGCAGGTGTTATAACTACTGTAAGTAGAAGTCTGAAGATCATTATGATCTGGTCTTACAACTGGAGTTGAGCAATACTGTTTAGTTTATAGTCATTTGCTGAAACAGAACAGGAAGCATTTAAACCTCCACTGCACTAGCACTTTGTTTGAGTTGGCTAGATTTACAGGAGGGGGTGTGCAACAAAATCATCAGTGCCAACAGCAGCACTCACAAATACTTCTCCCTGGTACACAAATACGTAAACTGATCACAGTCTGTATAGAATACCAAATGGTGCTATCAGTTAAGTGTGCAGAAGCTATAAAACCAAAAGCATGTGGAGGTGAACTGCATGTACACATGCCCCTGGGAACATTTTGGGGAATTCCATCCACACATGCAAGCACTGTTAGTTCCACTAAGTGCAGACAAAACCTAACACTGTTGTTAGTTACACTGACCCATAACAGAGGTCAGTTTTCTTCTATGCTGTTCTATTAAACAGCCATTCTAGGTCCACAGCTTGGGCACAGCCAGCATTTAAACAAACACTGCTCATTGTTACAGCACCCTGTACGCTCTGGACTCATTCTTCCCCATCACCCTATTAAAATACTACAGGGCATATCCTGTATAAACATTGAAGACCCAGAAGAGCCCATGATCAGAACTAAGCTGCAAATCTACAATGATTTTCTATTAGGACTGAATTTTGAAATCCACAATAGATAGAGCTTAATTTGGTAGTAAAACATGACTGGCTCTTTCATAAGCTATGAAGCTCGGTAATTAGTAGATCCGTAAGTACAGAAGTCTCCTTAAAAAGCAAGTTAGAAGCACTTGCCATTTCCATTGAAGAACACATGAATTAAACTTACTAGTGTTTTCCCACAAAGGAAGTTAATGTTGCTTTGAACTTGGTGTTGGGTGCCTTGCTGCAAGCAGCCACGTGTAGTACGGAGTTCCATAAGAGTTGCAGAAAGTTTTTGTGAGCCTAAGTCACCTAATTTTAAAAAGGGGAAAAAAAAAGCAAAGAAAACAGGGGTTATCAGAAAACAGCACTTTTACAGAAACTCAACAGACAAGCTCTGATTTCAAGTACAGAACACACCACTCTACTGGAAGACAGTCTTTGAACAAAGTAGATATGAAAACCTTCCTTGTGGTTCTTGCAGTGTGGAAAAAACAAATTAAGATAGTGCTTGATATCTCTAATCAAGTCCTCTACTTTCTCAAATGTTTTTTAGCAAGCACTTTAACCTTAAGCAGCCCAACAACACATGCCACTGCCCCAGGAACAAAAGACTCCATCAGGAAATCGTTACCATCTACTTTCAAGTAACACAATCACTCCTTCCTCCCACCAGCCTTCTATTAATCAACTTTTTAGCCTTTAAGCCATTTATACAAATAACACCAGCACAGCATGAGAGAAAGGCTATCATAGAATGGCTTGGGTTGGAAAGGACCATTAAAGGTCATCCAATCCAATGCATTTCAACACGCAGTGACACCTCCCGCTAAACTAAATTGCTAAAAGCCCCATCCATCCTGGCCTTAAACACCACCAGGGAGGGAGCACCTACCACCTCTATGGGCAAACTGTTCATGTGTTAACACCACCTTCACTGTAAAAAAATTTCTTCTTTATATCTAATCTAAATCTCTCCTCCTTTAGTTTACAGTCATAATCCCATGTACTAAAGCAACAGGCCCTACCAAAAACCTTGGTCTTCACTCTTCTTATAATCCCCCTTTAGGTAATGAAAAGCCACAGTAAAGTCTCTCTGGATGCTTCTCTAGGCTTAACAACCCCAATTCTCTCAGCCTGCCTGAGGACACTGTTCCTGTTCAAACCTATTTTGGTTAGCATTAAGCACCAAGCCCTTTTAGATTTAGTATGACCATTCTTGATAGGTAAATCTTAATTCTGCAAAGAGTTTGGGTTGAATTATAGAGAATGCTCTAAGACGCACGTATTGACCGACTTCCCCCTTTCCATTTTTGTTGATGCCTACACTTGGAAAAAGTAAGTAAAACCTGTACTCACTGCAGACAGCACTTCTGCACCTAGGCCAGATGTAGTTTCATCTTAGAAACACTCTGACTGGAACTTTGCTGAGCCTGTCATCTCTTCACACACGGCAAGCAAAACTACACTATGACCACATAATATAGTCTTGAGATCAAGAGGAGCAGAAGTTAGCAAACTGGGCAGGAAGAATGTACAAGAACCTCAAAATTACAATGATGGCAATATTCTGAAAAAACACTATTCCAGGCACCCATACTTAAAGCTGTTACCAACTGCCAGCGCTTCTCCTAATAATGGGCAGTGTTTTCCATCTTTCCAAAAGGTTCCCCAGCACGATTTTTTCCACCCAATCCTGCAAAGGAACTGGGAAGAGATCTATTTGTGACTGATGATCTCTGGCTGCATTGAACTGTAGCAGTGAGAAAGTGACTATAGCCACCAAAATTGCTGGTGAAGTTGAAACAGTGGCAGTCAGAGCAGAAACTCAATGGTAACCCACACAGCATCCCTTCAGTAGCTCAGGGATCTTGTATACATGCCACATATGCTCACACTAACTGCACATCAGGAAGGCACATTAAGATGTTCATACCTAAGCAACCTTTCACAGAGCTCCCTGTATAACCAGAGTATTACTGACCATTTAATAACCTTGCACCTTTGCAAGGCAGGGCAAGAGTGGAGATATGCCAGCCCAGAACAGTGCAGACCAGACCTGCATGTGCACAGGCTGAGAACCAGCAACAGTGCAAGATGTCACCGCTACTGCAGTTCCATCCCACCTGCCAGGCATCTGGAGGCTGTCAGTGGTTCCTGTCTGTTGTATTTCTTGATGCTTTCGTTCTCAAGGTCTTCAGGTTTTAAGATTTCCAGCACTGGTACTGACAAAGGTATCATGCAGCCGTTTTTGAAACCTACTTTGAAAGCAAGATTTCCACTTTTTACATCACTACTTAAAAGATGCTGGCAAACCCTTCTCTTTTCTCTAGATTAGCAGAATGAAGACAACACAACTTTCTGGTCAGAAGAGCTATGCCTAGTAATATACATACATGATTAACAACTTTTACTATAAATGTACATAGTTGTAAGCCCCAACACAGCAAAGTTACAGCAGCACCATCTGAGGACTTACCACAATGGTCTTTAAGTATTAGTTTACTCTGAACTCTCAGAATACACTACACTGCTCTCAGGTCATATGAACAGACTCCCATGTACTCAGTTAAAGCAATATTCAAGAAAAATCAAGTTAAGCCAGTACATCCTGTTTACTAAAGGGCAATATGCACTCCCTCCTCCCCCCTGCACATTTAAAACTAGTTTGGGAACTTGCTAAAGGTTTTAGCAAAAATCTCTTCAGTGGCACATGGCTCCTCCCATCCCTGCTAAGCAAGCAGCCCCATGAGCCATGCCCTCACACCATCAGCTTCCCATGAGCTTCCTTCCAGAACACCACTTCTGCAACCACCTTTCCCGTAACATCAGTCTCTCTCTTCAGTGATCATTCATGTTTCTACATGACTTTAAAAATTCATCCCTTCCATAAAGTAACACCAAAAATCAGGAAGTACAGCAGCTCACAAAAGTTAGCACCAGATACTTCATATTACACAGTTGTGCTAAATTAGTATCAATAGCATTGTCCACAACACCTTTTACTCATGATTCAATCCACCTGTTCAGCTGTCTAGAAGAAGAAAGGCAATCATGGAAGACAACCTATAAGCTCTCCAGAAGAAGTGGGCATTTAGATGGCAGCTATAATTTCATGTCTAGCCCCTATACTACAGCTGGACTTTGTTTCACCACTCAAGTTACCAGTTACATTAATATTTCCACTTCTAATTTTCACAACAGTTCAGCTAAACAGTTCACAAGTCTCTAGGTCACGCACAGTTAAGCACCACATCACTTCCATCCTCACTGCCTACACCTTGTAAACTTGCAACATCAATCAATGAAGCTGAAGTTTTTTCCAGGAGAAGCCTTTGAGGTCTCAACACCGGCACTGGCACATCACCCTGACAGAATTAACATTAGCCACAAGGCCCCTCTTGGATACAGACTGCTCACAGTCACAGAGCATACAGCCTTACCCCCTCTCACAACTGGGATCAACAAACAGAACCGGTCCTACAGCTGTTACCTCCTGCATGGCTGATGTTTAAAACAAAACTATTGCTTGTAATGAAAGTATCTCTCTGAAAGAATGAAGAAGAGATCTGACTGTATTTGAAGAAATCTTACAACTTAGCAAAGTTTACTTGCTGGCAAACTGCCCATCTTCCCCCAAATCAAAGCTGTTCAGCTACACTCAAGCTCTGACATATGAGTAATCTCTTATCAGCTGGATTGCTTGAAGATAGGTATGTGGCTTCACTTCAAGGTCACTGGAACCCACACTGGGAGTCTACACCTGCCAAAACACGAATTAAGGAGATTACTCTTTTCACACTAGGTGTGATTTTTTTTTTTTTTTTTTTGACAAACAAGCAGTTTGATAAACCATTAGCATGATCTCAACTCAGTGATGTGCTGTAGCTCCAAGGCAAGTAGAGGCAGTATGGTGAAGCATGGCAGGCATCACTAGTAAGCCTCAGACTTACTGTGAACAAGAACAAAACTTAAGACAATTTAACTAATAAAACAAAGCAAAATTCAATGTCAATGCTAACTGCACTGCCTTAATTTCTTAATTTATTGCAGGGTGGTTAAGAACATATTTTAACAGGTTTTGTGGCTTAATCCTCAAGAGTCTCTTGCAGCTCAGTGTCTGCAAGACCAAGTTACAATTGTAGCCAAATCCTCCTCCAGCAGTCTGGCAATCACATGCTCAAGGTTTGCATACAGCAGAATATTTGATACTGCTCATGGTCATCACCCAGCTTTCTTCTTCCTTCCTCTTTCCACAAGAAGCATGGAACAAAACCTACAAAAGCCTCTAGATCTCATGTTTCCCTGGGGAAAATAGGCTTCCTCATTTGCCACATTCCAGGCTCACACAAATAAACCACATTAAAACAGATGCTGCTTCCTTTTATAATCCACAGACAACTGAAACTTCAGCCTAACACAAGCTGAGACCCACATCAGCAGGAAACAAAATTCCTGCTGGACATTTTAGAAATGAAACACCTTCACAGCATCAAGTGGTCTACTGTGATGTCAGATGTCATGCTTCTCAAAGCAGAGAATGCAACTATATGCAATTGCAATTTGAATTCAGATACACCTAACCAGTCACCCCCAAAACCTCAGGAGCTTGGATATACTTTACTACATAAAAACCATGCAGCCATGAACTGAGATACACTCTAATTAATGTGCCAAATTATTTACTGAGCCTGGGTCACAACACTGGTAGTTTATTTAAAAAGCACTGATTGATCACAGCCTGAAACCAAAGTATCTCTGTAGTTAATGGAGAGAAGTTGGGAGAAGAGGCTAACTAGCTGCTGTGCATCTGCAAACAGGTGACAATCATCTTCCTCATCACCATATTCCAGCAGTTCAAATTCAGACAGTTCTACTGAAGAATCATAGCCTCTCATAAGAGATATCTGCCAGTGGAAAGCAAGATTGGCAAGCATGTTAGATTCAGACTTCAGATCTGTAGGATTAAAGTAGTATGAAGTGACATCACTCTTCAGAAAGCTATTGCTTTATCCTATTACAAGTGAACAGTGAACCACCAGACAACATATTCATCAGTATTCATGCTGTTTCATCAGCTGAAGCACAGAAACAACTTCAAACACAAAGCATCCATGAAAATAATCACACAAACACTGTTCAGAGCACAAGCTGCTTCTAATTGATGAAACTATGGGCAAGCATCTGTGCAGGAATATGCCAGTTCCACATTTAAATCAGCATGCAGAAGCCCACTGCTCCTCAGAATACCAAGGACATCTATTAACTACTGAAGCAGCCATCGTATTTGACAAGTGCAACTGAAAACAGAGGGCTGCATGTAATCTACTTCCTTTCCTTGTGACAGCCCAGAAGCTCAGCAATACTCCAAGACTGCATTACAGAGAATAACTTAACTCTAAACAAGTAGCTGATGTAGCATCAGGCCACGTTGAAAATTTGGAGCTAGCACTCAAGCTTTATCCTGTGTTCAGCATCAAGCTTGAAACAAGGCTGTGCACAGTGCCTATCTTGCCACAGGTAGATGCACTTATTTTTAATTGTCTTGCACAGCTTCACACACACAGAGTACAATTAACTAGACCATAAGTTTGTCCTGTGGAGTGAGTACCTGCAATCAGCTCATGTTTTGCCAAATCTCCCCATAAATCTACAACAGAATTAAGCTTTACACTGAAAGAAAAAAAAAAAAATCTCTGCTAACCTGTCAAAGTTTGCAAAAGCTGTAAGACCATCCATTGACATGACTCTGAATTACTTGTGAGGAAGGACACTTGTGTACTTACCTACTGACATATAGGTCTTCTTATTGATGTCATATGCACAGACTGCACTTGATTTTCCACACTCTTCAATAGCAGAACATAAGTTTATTTTATACACCACATGTCTGTCTGCATCAATTGCTTCCCATGTGTAACTGAAAAGAAAAAAACAAACATCAGTTGGTATTCATAAGGTCTGCACTGCCATCCTCTAGACCACAGCCACTGAAATAAACAAGTCATAAAGCTAAGAGCACCACTAATTCAAGTTTCATATTTGTGTTCTATAGCCATAAATGCCACAAATAATTGTTACTGTGTCATGATCAAGAAGCAAACAGATTTAGTCACTTGAGGAACATATATTGGTCCATTTTCCCCTTTCCTGAACACCCCACTGGCCTCAAATCTCTGTGAAGGCACTTGGACTAGGTGTATCACAGGTGATGAACCTTTTTCCTTGAGAGCCTGATAAACTTCTCAACTATCTTTGGCAGGCTGCACACTACTGCAATTTACCCATACCCAAGAAGAGTGGCAGAAGTGCTAAGTGGAACAAAATAGCCCACTAGAAGCATTGCCACCTATCTTCAGAGTCAAAATTGGGGTTGAGATTCTCACAGCACTTGCACTGGAAGATGCTAATAATGTTTATTAAAAGGTCTAGCTGCACCTTCATGCATTTTATAGATACATACATCCATACACACTGAAAGGACAGTTTCTGAAGGGTGATGTCAGAAGGTAGAATGCAAGCAGAGCCATCTGCAAGACTCAGCGAAAGATCTCACTAGCTAGCTACAGCCATATCAGAAAGTCAGTTGTCTAAAAACTCATAAAGGAATATTAAGATATGGTTAAATACAATGGGGAATAAATCAGAGTAACAGCAGAAAAAAATTAAATGCAGTGTAGTTCAGACTACTGAACTGTAGTTCAGTCCTTGCCTGTAGAGCAAGGACTCATTTCCCTCCCAGCTAGCACTAAGGTCACAGTGAGATGTGGTCAGCTGCATGACACAGCACAACCCAGTTTCAAGGCAGGCCCAGGTCAGCTAGTTTGGAGTCAGGAGTTCTTTAGACAGCCTGACTCATGAGCACAGTGCTGTGACCAAGCTCTGTTAAAGAGGCACCATTCAGTAAACATCTGCTGTCAGCTTAGCTCAGCTTTTCCTCTGGACAGTATTGATTTTTGCAACAGAAGAGATTCCCCAGCTTCTCTTCGACCTCAAGTGGACACTTTAGTAGGATTTAATACAGAGTAATCAGAACAGAAAACTGAGGACAGCACAGTGACTTACCTGGTAATCCCATTCTTTAAAACTCACATAGATTTTAATGCATCTATTTGACCCACAGAAATATTTGTCTTAATCACCAGATTAGTACCAAATCCAGAGCTCAATTCTCCCACTCAGCTATCAAAAAATCAGAAGTTGAGCAGAAGCTTCATCCATAAAGCTTCTCTGCATTAATCTCTAGCTCACAGGTGTTACATCATTTGATGTTATCATACCCCAAATTCCCCCAGGAGGAAAACCCATCATTGTTCTACTCTGAAGCCCAGGCATTTGATGAGGAAGGGGCAACAGCAGTTCAGCTACTTCACTTTAGGTTTTGGATCCTCCAAGAACTCTCAAATCCAGTGTAACCCATCTCTAATCAAGATACCATATACTTTTCCATTTAATTACTGGCTACAAGGTTCTTGGCTTCCCTATACTACAGCAGACATATTAATTTGAGTCTGCCAATGGCTGGAACAAGTTAGGGACAACTACAAGAATTCTCTCTGTGAACTGAAAAAAAAAATCTTTTATGTTCCTAATCATATAGGAACATAAAGGCTCAAATATAATAATATAAGGCTCAAGAAATAGCTTACCAGGTACCAAGTCCTACCCAAAACACCAATAAAATTACTTTTCTATCAGATTCGAGGACTGTGTCTCAATCTCAGACAAACACTTTCCATTATTCTTTCCTCATATGCAGGCAGAGCTAACATTTTACAATCTTACTGGTTAGTTCTTTGAGCCAGTTTCTTGCATTTCTGAAGAGAATAAGGACAGTTGAGAACAACCAAAGTTGGGGAATGACAGAAACCTTGACAATACACACACAGAGTTAGAAAAACCCGGCTCTGCCTTCAAGGGCTCTGAAAACAGCAAGAGATATGACCAAAGCTACTTTCACCGTCTGGAGAAAATGCAAATCAAAATAATTTCTTCACAATAAAGCCCCAGAAAGTTAGCATTTCACTGAAGATTTCCCAAGGGCTCTGGTAGTCTTTTTTGACTGTTTTTGCAAGGTAACAAAAAGATAACTTTGATCAACCTAGAGCATTATTCAATGTCAGATTTGTTGGGGTTTTTTAGATAACTTGCAAGTTAAAATCTATAACCAGAATGAGACACTAAGTCCTTCACACAGCAGAATTATCACTTTGTGAGAGACTAAGGGCTTTGCTTTCCCAGTTCCAGGTTATGAAACAGAGGAAATTAACATCTTCAAATCAGTTCAGCCACATGCCAGAAGCAACAGAGAAACAAGATGAGCAGCATAGAGAACAGAAGCAAAGCAGTCACTCAAGCCAGCCCTCCACCCTTTCACAGGCCCCTGGACAGGGAATACTGAGCAGTCCTTCAAAACATTCCACAGAAAGGAAATAAGAAATCCCACATTTAATCATGCTCCAAACCACACCTTCAGTGGCAACCAAAAAAGAAAAGAAAATGCCATTTCAGAGTAGTATTACTTTCAAGGAAGCTAAAGAGATTGATTTTTTTTTTTTTTCCCAGTGTGTTGGAGGAGCATGGCAGGATTTATTCATGAGGAGAAACAGCAGGCTGGATGTAAACCCTGAGCAGCTGTTCTCAGAGAGACGCAAAATACATTTTCACAGTAAAAACAAGAATTTTCTCCCACAAGTAAGAATCCAGCATTAAATAAGTGCCTGGGAATAGTTTCAAGTTGCACTTACCCTTCAATAAGATACAAACTTCTCTTCTCTGCAACCCCTAATGGAAACAATTTCTTGGCAATCACATTGCCCATACCCACCATGGCTAAAACACAGGGACCAGCTTCCTCCAGCTGCTCAGCACTCGCCTCCACCAGTGGCGATGCCTCATGCAATCACGTCCTGACCAGGTTCAAGTTAACTTGTTTGAAAGGCTTAAGCTATCTTAGATTCAATCCAGTTGAACTAGTTTAAGGAGCTGTTATATCAACCACTTTAAAAAGCAACAGCCTTGGTCATGGGGGTGGGGTGTGATGCACCGCTGCCCAGGGGGCTCAATACAGCTGCAACCTTGCAGATGGTACCATTCAAGCAGCTGTTTCTGGTGTAGTTCAAGATCTGGGCTAAAACATGGCATTTGCCGCGATCAAAACTGTCACACTTATTTTGGCTGAAATCACAACGTGACGCCTGTTTCCAGAAAACAACAGCCATGGACTGCGCCACAGTTAGGAGCCTGAAACATACACACACTGTCAACCCCCCAGGCCAGGCTCTCCTCCTCTCCTCGTCTCTCCCCTCCCCTCCTCCTCCCCCGAATGTTACAGTCCCTAGCGCCTGGCACAAGCTGGGCCCAGGGACTGCCCTCTCTCAAAATTAACTCGGCAAAAACAACAGGTGCCTGTGCATGTGCACTGAGAGGGGACAGGGCCTGGCAAGTCCCCAGTCTGGCTCATGCAGGTGGCTTCTGGCCATGCACCAGCAGCAGGGAGGCAGGGAGGGGAGGAGGGAGGATCCCATGCTGGAGGCAGTGCCAGGCCAGGACACTGTTGTAAGCAGTTGTGCAAGCAAGGTCCAAACGAGTTATTGGGAATAACCTTGCCTGCAGGTGAGCCTTTCCAGCTACCTAGCTTTGCTTTTAAGACACTGAAGCAATGCCATGAGAAAGAAAATTGAACTGCTTTTCAGCAAGTTGCAAGATCAAGAGAGCTCTGCACTTTATTGAGAAGCAAAGAAACAACTCGTGGAAAAAAATAACAGGAGAGAGAAAAAGCAAGCCTGGTTTACTTTGCAAAGCAATGGGTCAGACACTGAAGTTAGACAAGATGCAGATGGCTACCGGCTGCCACAGCACGTGTGTGCCCACATCAGAGCCACTTTGAGGTCTGAGCACCAGTGAACCACTAAAAATGCAAGAGAGCAACAGAAAGACTGCTGCTACCATGCTCATAACTGGATTTGAGGTTTTGGTTCTCAAACTGTTACCCACAGGATGAGTGCTAGGAAGAAGAGGTCACCCTGCTCCAAAAAGCTGTAAACCTGAGTTCACTCCCTGGGGAACACACTAAGTGGATCATTTTATTGAAGGGTTTTTACACCTACAGCCCAGGACAGAGAGAAGGCAAACTGTAACTATGGAGTTGAAAATGGATCTGTGTGCAACTATGCATCCACACAATTTTGTGTTTAGGAGCTCCACAGCCAGAGGAATACTGCTAGGAATAAAGTAGTATCTGAACCTCTTTTATGAACAGGTTCAACAAGCGTGGTAACAGGCAGAAAAGCTCATTAACAATTTGGTAGATGACCACTTCAAATTTGGAACTACCGCCTCAGATCCACTACTTGCCAGAGTACCCACTATCAAATGTGGTTAAAATTTTAGCACAAATAGGTATGGTAAACTATTTAAAGCAAATTCTCCTTACAAAACATGGGAGCTTGAATGGCACATGGTACAGAGATATCACTGTGCATCAGGAGCTTTTTAAAGCATCCCTACTCATGCTTAGCTCTGCTCTTGCTTACCTGCCACCTTTTTCCAACCATCATGCACACTGTGCCATCAGGAAACTTTCCTTGCACACACATCATGCATAGTAGCCTTACAGCTACACCTTAAGCTGTTCAGCTTTCTCCAAAAATCAGTCATTCTTTTGTGCTACACTCTGAACCACAGCAGCTCCATTTTCCAGAAAAGAAAAGGGATAGCAATTTGAAGTTCAAGTATTCAAAAGTTATAGGAAGCTCATGTGCTACAAAAATCACATTCAAACCATTATAATGGAACCTTCCCAGGCTCTGAAGCGACCATGCACATATGCAAATAAATCCAATAATGAGTTATTTGTGACCTCTTCCACTTAAATAAGCCAAAGCACTTAAGAGAGCTGAGCAAGTTCACCTAGAAGTCACCACTTTGTACTCAGCACATACTTCTTCACCACGACTAAGGTGAACGTTAAACCCAGGGTTCCCAGCAGCACGCAAGAGCTCAGCTGTGGTTTCACAATGGCTGAAAAGACAAGGTTTGAGTAAACAGAACTGTACCCCTACTGTAAACCATACAAGTTGCATTATTAAAAACTACAACATTAAACATAAAGTAGATTTGATTTACAACCCCAACATGGGAAAATCTACGTAATGGCAACCCTGCAAACTTCAGCAGTGTAAGGAGTTTTCCTCCCACTTACAAGCCTAAAAGTTATAGAAGTTATGCACCAATTTTATCCTTGGACAGGAGACAAAAACATTACCTGTCATCAAATCATCTCTCATCCAGGGTATCAGACGAAACAGCACACAAGAGGAGGCAGTTTGTATTTGCCGCTCTATCAACACACACGAAATATTTCCTGCAATTTTTTTAGAGAGGAAGGAAAGTTTTACAGCATTTTCCCCGATGTTACATGGAAGGTGAACCCAAATTGTCAAGTTTGGGTTTTTTTGTTTTGGTTTGTTCTTTTTTGAGGTAGACAGATTTGAAGGGCAACTCACAAAATAAATTCTTACTCCAGAATTTGTTTCTCCTGTGTTGTCACATGAAAGATGCAAGGAGAAGGAAAAAACAGGGGAAGAGACCAAACTGAGTAGTAACTTCTTAAATACAATCAAAGTCACATAACAGCACAGTCAGCTGTTGGAACACACAAGAAAGGAGAAAGCATGATGAAACCAATCACTACAAGCCATTACATTTGACAAAGTTTCAGAGAATGAAAGCCTTTCCTTTCTCCAGACTGTCCAAACATACCAGGCCAGTAAGGCTGCACAAAACAAGCAACAAAAACCACTGATTCAAAGTTTAAGTAGCCTCATGCCACAGTTCTTGCGCAAAGTGGTTTTGACACCATTCCTCCTCCCTGCAAGACAGCTTTCCTAACCTGGCTATCATTCTACTTAAAGGCAAGTCGCTGCCTCTTCTGATCCCCAACATTTTTTTTACTTGATCACCTTTTGATAATCACACACCCGACACAGAGGCTGCTGCAGCTTCACCAGCCCTGTCATATCACACTAAAGTCAGGACACTGTCTTGTTAACAGCTGTAAAACAAATCAAAACTTTGTCTCAAGGCAGTGCAAAAATAGGTTGGTCAGGGACTTATCCTGCACACCCATATTGTATTTTTTGGCTGAGACATCAGCCAGTAATATCAGTGCATAACATAACTGCATCATCACTCACTTGGCAGTTTTTCTGCAGATGACACTTCACCATTGATATCCATGGGGTCTTCCCATGTGTCACCCAAAGTTCTTGGCTTTTTTTCCTCTACCAGTTCCACATTACTTGGCATAAGTCCTTCAAAGCAGTTCTTCCCATCATGACACAAAAGCAAGCACATGTGTTTGAAGCAGTCCATCTTAAAAGGAGAGCTGCCAATTATGCTTTCTGTTCACAATTTATTTTTCACATGTCAGTAACAAAAGGAAACTAGCTTAAGTACTTTGAATCAAAAAAAAAAAAAAAAGACTGCATGTCTCTCAATGGCACTCCCAAATATTCCTCTAGTCAGAGACATTTAACAAACCCAAGACAGACATTGATAGGACTTAATACTTGAGAATCAAGTAATTTCAGGTAGTCTATTGGTTTAAAAAAAAAAAAAATTATTACAGTCAAGGAGTTAAATTCCCTACAGAGGCCACATGATAGTTTCTCATTTCTGTCTCAATTCTACGATCAGGGTGGTCATTAGACAAAACCACTTCTTGCCACCCTCATGAGTTGATCTTGTAAGCAAACCTACTTTTTCCCTTTTTCATCATTTAACTATCTCACACTCCAGATTGCACCAGGAGGAGAGCCTATTCCCTCCAGTGACCCAACTCCTGTCCTCAGTGGTACATTCCCTGAGTTACGCTGGCACCCGGCCAGCACTGCTGGTTGAGATAATGTTCTCCTGTAAGCATGTGCTAGCTACATAATGAAGAAATGAAGACCAGCAAAAAAGTGTTACCAAACCAAACTCACAGCTGAATTCAGAGTAGGAACGTGCCAAAACATGAAGAACAGTGCCATTTCCACACAGCAGTTCTCATTTCTCAAAGCTTTCTTAACTCAAATGTAGATAACTTATAGAATCTGGCAATATCCTTACTGAAATAAATGAAAAAAAAGACTATCAAGTGACACCCCTGCCAAACCACTTGGGTTTTTTTCACACCAGAAGGGATACAGTCACACAAAGCGCAGTCCTGACCAGAGGCGACCTGCACAGAGCAGATCTCGCCCCGTCCCTCCTCTTCTCACCTGCGGACCTCCTTTATCTGCAGAGCCGCACCATGAGGTGCCAGGGCCCGCCCCAGGCCACCGACCGGCCGGCACCCCTCGGACCCCGCTCTGGGGCGGCTGACGCAGCTCCACCGAACCCCCCGCACCGCGGACCCCCGGCCCGCTCGTCTGCCGGGGAATACCTGCACGCCCAGCCGCACCCGGCGCTTCCCTCAGCGACCCCCGGCCTTACTCCCATAGGGACGGGCGACCAGAAGCCCGGCTCGGGCCGCCCCGGGGCCGGGAGCCGCCCCGCCGAGCCCCGGGTCGAGCCCCGGCGCTTCCCGCTCGTTCACAAGCGGCCCCGCGAAGGCAGGGGCGAGTGTCGGCACCGGGAGACACACACACACCCCCGCCTCTCGCCCCGCACCCCGCCGACTACAGCCCCTCTCGGAGGGAGGGAAGGCAGCCCTCCAGCCGACCCGCGTTCGGCCGGGCCGGGCCGTGCGCCCCCCCCGCTGCCCACCTGCACAGGTCCCGGTAGGCGTCGCTGAGGGCCGCGGCGGCCCCGCCACCCCCCTGCGGCCCGAGGGGCAGCGACAAGAGGATGAGGATGAGCGGGGCGGGCGCGGCGCGAAGCCGGGGGACGCTTGTCGCCGGGAGTGCCATGGGCTGGGGCTGGGGCCGGGCCGGGCCGTGCCGGGCGGACACGGATACCTCGGGACGTCAGGCGGCGCCGGAGACCAGCGGCGCGTCATGTGACCTTCCCCGCCCCCCTCCGCGTTTCCCCCTGTCATGTGACCGCCGTCACGTGGGGGCGCGGCGCTACCATGCCGCGCCCCTCCCCCTGCCGCGGGGTGGGCGGGGCCTCACGATCCCGATTCCGATCCCGAACGGGATCCTGATCCGGATCTCGATCCCGATTCCCTACTCCTACCCCTACCCCTACCCATATCCCTCCTCCTTTCCTCTCCCAAAGTCCCGGCGCCGCACGTGCGGAGCGCGCCCGCCGACCGCGTCCCGCTCTCCCGCGCTCCCCCACCTACACCCCACGCATGTTGCCCCCCCCCCCCCCACACACACACCCCGAGCAGCCCGTGGGGACGCGCGCACGGGTAGGGCTTAGGCGGCCTCCGCACAGCGGCACCGTCCGGCCCGTCAGTCAGTGAGTCGGTCAGCCTGTCAGTCAGTCAGTCAGCCAGGCCGTCAGACGGTTAGCCTTTCAGTCAGCTTATCACTCAGCCTGTCAGTCAGTCCGTCAGTCAGTCAGCCCATCACTCAGCTCATCAGTCAGTCAGCCCATCAGTGAACCCATCAGTTGGCCAGTCTGTCGGTCAGTCAGTCCATCAGCCAGTCAGTCAGCCTGTCAGTCAGTCAGTCAGCCAGCCCATCAGCCAGTCAATTGGCCCGCCAGCCAGCCCATCAGCTGGTCAGTCCATCAGTAAGTCAGCCCGTCAGTCAGCCAGCCCGTCAGTCAGTCAGCCAACCCATCAGCCAGTCCACCCATCAGTTATGCTGTCAGTCAGACGGTCAGTTTGTCTGACAGTCAGTCACTCTGCCCATCAGTCACTCAGCCCACAGTTGCTCCATCAGTCAGTCAGTCTTATCAGTCAGAACGTCAGTCAGTCCACCTGCCAGTCTATCAGTCCGTCCATCCGTCCATCTGCCAATCCATCAGTCAGTCAATAGAGGCCTCGGGGGTGCCTAACAACCCAATGTAGGCCCCGCCGCCTCCAGGCCCGGCAGCGTACCTGCTACCCGCTGGTGAGAAAAGGGCAGCCCAGGGCATCCCCTCTGCTGCACCCCAAGGTGTGCTGGGGGGCTCCTGTGGCAGAGGCAGCCCCAGGGATGGGTCACCCCTCCTCTGCAGCGGGGAGAGGCAGACTGCTTGCCCTGCTGTCAGGAGGCACTTGGGCTGTGCCAGATGCTGGCTGGCTCCTGGGTGGGTTTAGGTGCGTGGAGGTGCACCCTGTGAAATGTGCTCTGAGTGTCGGAGTCAACGGGGACACCGTTTGGGCAAAGCTAAATGGAGTTTTAATGGAGTTACTGAAAATGTGCTGAAACGTCTTTGGAAACCTACTGGGGATGGAAGCTGAGGAGGCGATGGCAGCAGTGTGGTTGGTTGAATCTACTGCGATTGCTGCTCCAGCAGGGAAGCCTCCTGACACGGCAGCAGCAGGAGGGGAGCCTTGCACAAGCCTGCAGCCTTGTCAGAGGGAAGTGGAAGAGATACTGTCCTGCTACCTCTGCATTTTTGACTACTGAAAAGAGCCACCTGGTCCAGAGCTTGTACCATAGATTATTTCCAGGATCTAGCAAATTTTAACTGCAGTGCTTACAATTCAGAAGAGTGGTTTGGCATTTCATTTTTATGAAACCGCAGCAAAGTGCCTTTGACGTCAGAAGAGGCATAGAGGTGAGGAGACTGGGGAAAAAAAAATTACACTACAACAAACAGCTGTCCTATTTGTCAGAGGAAATGGTGTTCACTAATTATGAGTCCTTTCCAAAAGTAATTTGCACAAATAAATGCAAAAGGCCTTCAACTGAAATAGTTTCTGTTTTTCTTGCCCTGTTCCCTGGCACGGGAAGGAGTAAGACAGCACTGAAGATTTGCTTCTATGACAGTTTTACCTGATTCTAGTTTGCTGTGATCTACTCCTTTCTTCTTCCTCTCTCTTGCTTACATATTCCACTTCCCCGCTAATGTTAGTTCAGCACGGCAGTCAGCTGGTTGCAGATACTCATCTGGCTGAAAGCTAATCTACTATTTTTATTTTTTTTCTAGGTAAGTTTTCAGTGCTATCAGTTGCCTGACTTCCTTGGCTCATTGCCTGTTTGCACAAACACTGACACGATCTGAGGGAGGGGAACAAGAAGACGGGAACAAGAAGACACAGCTGGTGCTGTGGGGGGAAGGAGGCCCCAGGTTACATCAGCGTGGCTGCTGTGAAATATCACTTGACCAGAGAGGCCAAAAATTACAGCTCAAGTCACTCCAATGGCTCCCCACTGCCATGCGTGGCCTCAGCTCCCAGTCCCCTCTGCCTCTCTGCTTTCACACAAAATGCTGGTACCTGTGTAAAGCCACTCAGCTCATTAATCTGACAGAAAAAAATTACCCACTCAAAAAAAAAAAAAAAAAAAAAAAAGAAAAGGAATGGTTTTCTGCTGGCTCAGCAATTTTCTGCTGGCTCAGCAATTTAGTGGAGTGATGAATCCTGGTCCAAGGTAAGAGGAGCAAGAGGAAGGTAAAGCAGAGAGACTCCCACATTGAGTGGTCTGTTCAGCTATGGTGGCAACTTGGCTTTTGGAGTTATCACAGCCTAATCTAATTGCAGTGTCCTCGGATGACGAAGAGAGGGAGACCTTAAATCTTTATGCTGGAAAGTTGTGACATGAAATAATAATCAATCTATCTTTGCTCAGAACCTAAGAAAAAAAATAATGAAAAAGGACTGGGAAAATGCTGTTATCCTTGGCAGTTTTGTATTACATGATGGATTATTGCCAACTCTTGCTCTTTTGTTTTAGCTTTCAGTGGATTCCTTAGAGATCAAAATCTGATTATTCAAGAAACCCAGTTGTCTGCTTTTAAGACTAGCCTGTATAGTTTAAAGCCAAGCTTGATGGCATGAGCACAAAGACTTAAAACAAAAGCACTAGACTAAAGCAATACCAAGATTATTATTTCTCTGGTTATGTTTCTTAAATCTGTCTGCTCTACCAGCAGTACTAGCATCCATCACTGAAAATAGAGCACTGCAAATACAGACAACTTGCTAGTAAATTCTGTCTCTGCTTAAAAAGGTGAGTCAAAAATATGTGGACCAGGACATCCACTGCAGAGAACAGTGCAGGCAGGCATATTGTAGCTACCTTAGTTTCTGCATATAGAAGTTAATTCATGAAATGATCTTTGTGTTCCTCTGAAGCATGTGAATGACTCCACTGAAGACAATATGATTGCTTCCCATGCTGACATTAAAAACGAAAATAAAGGTCTGCAGTGTTAGGGCCTACCAGTTTATAAACTGTTAATTTCAGTTATCTGATAAGAGCTAATCCAAAGTTGTTCACTTGCAAAAGAATGAAAAACTTCATGTGAGTTACACTCTTCCTTCTGCATACTGCTTTGTATGCGTAGGCCCCTATATTTGCACAAGGCTCAGAGACTTCAGAGCAGGTTTTTTGCATACAAAGAAAAGCATGTGAACAGCTGCCTGACAAGGAGAAAAGAAATTGAAACATGAAAAAAAAATCCAAGCTAGAAAGGAAAAAACCTCATAAATTCTACTTTCATCTGCATTACTAATACATATTCAGCAACATAACAGTGAATCAAAGTTGCAGCACAGCGAGGATAGCTATGAAGCTGCATAAATACTGAAACATACATTGTAAATACAAATATCTTTAAAATGAAATTAAAAAGTAAAAGTTTGCAGATCCCAATCCTGCAAAGCATGCAGATGCCAATTCTATGACTGTTTCCATTTCTTCTCTCTTGATCCATGGAATTTCTCCCATGTTTAAGCTAAGTACCTGCATGAAAATTGGCAGGAGCTATGTTTCAGTCATTTTTTATCCTAAACTGTTTTGCAAATAGGCAGGGATGTTTCATTCTGAATATCATTTATAAATAATAATTTAAATATTTATCACCCATGTTTAATGGTATCAGCATCTCAGCTATCTGAATGCAATGGGTCAGTCTTAAAATATGCTGAAATGTAATATCATAATCTTACCTTTCCTCAGGAGAGGCTCAGCACAATGACTGCTCTTTACCTTGTACTAAGTCCCACTATACCTGGAGCTCATGCTGCAATCTCCAAGTTATGAATGGCTTTCAGTAGGCAGGATATCATGAACAGGTGATGATTATGTAGGTCCTCTAGGATTCTTCTTTGCAGCTTGCCAGCTGTCAAATGTCACATCATTTCAAAACCTTCTGATTCACAGTCTTGTTTCCTGTGGCCAGTATCAGCTGTGCTGTACAGGCTGGCTGAGAGGCAGCTCATTTCCACTGGTACTGTCTCAGTTCCCCTTAACACTCTTATCTGAGCTCTGTCTTTTCAATAAATAAGAACAAAACCTCTTGCAGAATCCAGAGCTGCTTTTACATTTGATTGTGGAAAATTCTTTCGCTGGTGAGGTTTGGACAGTTTATTTCTAGCTGTCTCTAGGCTACACAATAAAAAAATAATTATTTTTATACTTTGTGAAAACTTCATAAGGCTCTTCCATGGAGCTGTGCTATTCTTCAGAAAGCATGGAGACATCCCTCACTGGCTTGTTCTCTCTGCTTTCCCTTTTTCTCACTTACTACACCTGGACTTTAGTCTTCTAATCTTAAACCCATTGCCATTATTTCTGAATGTTCCTTGTTCTTTTTGCTTCTCATTCAGTCTTTCACCGTTTCTCTAATTCTTTCTACTCTGTTCCATTCCTTTTCTGTTCCACTTTCTCTCCCCTGTTTATTTCTCTGAGGCTTTTCTCGAAGACAAGCTCTTGAGAAGAGCTACCTCCTGTTTTGTTGTTAGGAGTTATAACAACGTGAAGCAAGACTGTTGAGGAAAACAGTGCCTGATGACCTTGTTTCACAGGCTTAGGCTTAGGCTCCCCATATCAGTTTTGTCTAAACACATTGGCTACAGCTGCAATCTGTTGGGAAAGTCCTTACCTGCTGTACTCTGTCTGTGTGGTGAAAAGGGCACTATTTTCAACTGTGGCTTGCAAGGTTAGAAGACAGCCTTAGTCAAAGGCCACTCCTGTGTCATTGCCTGAGCAAGTCTGTAGTAGCTTTTCTGTATTCCTCCATCTCTTTTCACATCTTTGGTCTAGCTTTCAGGGAATATCACTCTTGGCTATTTATCCTTCCATCAGAACTCAGTATTTTATAATGATGAAGGATCTGTTTCATGAGCTAGGGCCTGGGTTACTCGGTGGACTTGCACCAAGTAGAGCAAGAACTGTAGAATGCAAACCACTTCACCAGAGTAAACCAATGGCACTTTCATTGGTAGTCAATGAAATGTCATTAGCACAAGTTTGCTATATCAGAGGCATATGATTTGGCTTCTCTACTAGTCATGTTTCATTTGAAACACCTACTAGAAATTTACCACAAACAATTTAACCTCAAAGCACCTTACTAAGGCAGTAAATGTTGACTGAAAGACTCTTCAGTGTTTTAAACCTCGTTACCCAGTCCTGGGCTCTTTTACTTCAGTGTCACTCTTCAGAATTTTATCTGTCCTTCTCCCAGGAGATTTTGCCCCCTTGTTGACTGCCATCTTTGCATTATCTGCTCTCCTTTGGTTCTGTGACCTATGCTGATACCAGACAGGCATGAAACACAAACCTGTTCTTGCTGACCTCACTATTTTCCCAGAGACCATTCTGTTAGACAATTCTGGCTAAGTGAGATGGTAGCAAATACAGTCCTCACTCTCAAGGCAGCCCTTGGAGATGGAAATGTCCCCAAATGGGTTTGGTATTTCAGACTTGTTTTCTGAATGTTCCCTCTATGCCCTTCTTGACTGCCAGTTGTCAGCAATCTGACAGGTCATTATCTGTTGTCATTCGTGCACTCCACAAATATCACCATCTCTTTCCAAATATGATAATCTATCATGTTTTACTCTCCAGTAACTTGTTATTTCCAATCACTTTGGAAGTATCTTTCTTTCCTGCATCCTCATCTGGAACAAAGTTATCTCAATGTAAAGTACAGCTCAGCACAGAAGGATGTGATAATTGGAAAAGATAACCTCCTGCTCCTCACTGTTTCAGGAGCTAGAAACAGTTGTGGTTCCTCTGCTGTGAGAAATGCAAGCTAGTACAAGATAGTAAGGACCACCTGCTATGGCAAAAGCCTGCAGATGCCTCTTTTAGAGCTGAAGTGAACAAATGGAACTTTTCACAGCTGGAAGATTTACTGGCCCATCATATTGTCTTTTTATGCTGACACAATAAGCAACTTCTTTTTTTTTTCTGATTCAGAAATTATTTCACCTAATTCATTGGTACTGCATATGGCAATAAGTTGTCTTATGCCATGGAAAATAAGTATGGAAATAAGTTTGTCTTATGATATATTTCTGGTTTGCTTCACTTTTCCTGGCTCTGTGTAGTGTGATTTCTTTCACTTGCAACTGAAGTTGCAAGTAAAAACTGTGATTTAAAAAGTTGCTGATAAAACCTGTGTCTTCAGCATCCCACTTAATAATTAAAAAACTACATGCACAGCAGAGAAATTACCAAACTGGTTTTGTTTAAAGCATCAAAACTCAGTTTACATTTTCTTTCTTTATCTTCCTTACAAAGTAAAGAAGCTATGCAAGACATTTCTTGCATATTGTGTTATTTGTGGAGAGCTAAAATGTGCTATACATTTATTCAACTGATTCTTCTGTCACCTTGTCTTGCTAGAATATATTTACGATTCTATAAATCTGTTTTCACAGCCACATTCATAAATACATTTAGGCCAATATTGAATGTCTCTTAGATATGCATTTTATTTCCATTACATTTGTCTGTAAAACATTTTAAAATATCTGGAGTAGAAGAATAAGAAATAAGGTTACAGAGAAACTCATTTAGAAGGAAAGTAACAAGCTTTCATTAATAATAGACACCACATTTCCCTGTATGTTTTACATTCACAAGCTGCTGAAGGAGATAGAGAAGAGCAATATATATCAGTAGCAATGTATGTATGAAGGCTGAGCTAAGCCATTACAGGATTAACGCCAAATAACAATATTATATATAAATTGTTCAATTAAAGGTTCACATTAAATTGTAATAATAGCACATGTACATCACAAGACAAGAAAGAGATCTCCAAACTGCATTGTTTTGAATCTGTAGTATCTCCACCTGAGTCAGTGGAAGTAATCCAAATTTTCGTTACTTTTTTCATTTAGAGCCTGAGTTAAATGAGCAGAACACATGTAAATATGACAGTGAATGTGCTAATGAGTGCTTTAGATTGACATGGAATGACAGCTGTCTTGAAGAGTTTTCTGGCATTTTTACATATACTGACATGAAATTTAAAGGTACAATAAATATTACCATGGGGAGAGAAGTCTTACAGTTCATCCTTACTAAAGTGAATAAAAACTGTGCTGGGAAACTTCCTAGTGACAAATATTCGTATTTCCAGACAGTTATTTCCCTAGCAGCCTACATAAAGTAATATTAGGAAATACTGTGTATATTCTCTCCCAAAATAGGATGGAAGGTTTGTGCCAGGCAAGAGAGAAAATAATTTTCTCTGTATATTACTCACCTCACCCTTCATCTTCACAGTGTTCTAATGTGCACTTAAGCCTCAGAGAGGACCTGCTGCTTTCTGATGTGCTGGAACTAGTTTGTCTTCAAAGACCAGTAAAACTACTTGGAGGGATTTTTTGCATCTGTTCTTTTTGCCACTCCATGTGAAGCAATGATGTGGAGGCTCACACTATGCTGAACGATGTGCTGCAGTGCTGAAAGTTTGTTCAGTCTGCCTGGAAGTGTTTTGTCATCCTTATGCTACAGGAGGTACACAAACTCATGAGCATGGCCAGGAGAGGGAAGTAATGGCTGCAGTCACCAAGGAGAGAGGATGGGAGGCATCTAAATTGCTGGAAAATTCTACAAGTCTTATGCTAAAGGTCAAACCAGAGGGAAGCATGAGTGGTGTACACAGTAGGAAAATCAGTGGGATGGTTATACAGATGAGATATGTATGGCATATACTTTGATGTAACTGCACAGAGACTTGAAAAACAGCTGTGCTGTAGGCTTGGAGCCTTCTGCTATAGGGATTAAACAAGGGAGAACCCACAGGATGGCACTTGCAGTGGCTGGATGATGTTTTGGGAGGTGACATCAAATCCATATGGGGAAAAGTACAGATAAAAGTTTCTCAGCACTGAAGACTGCTAAGAAACAAGAGTCCAGTGGTGTGCTCAAAAAGATATATGCTAATAGACAATGAAAAAAAAAAAAAAAAAAAAAAAAAAAAGCTGATAATAAAGCTAGCAAATAGATCTGTTTACAGAGGACCTCAGCCATGGCAAGGTTAGCAATAAAGACATTGTTAATTGCTCCAACACTGGTCTGACTGGCCCAGCCTGTTGTCTGGCTAAGGGGCAAGTCCCTTCCAGGCCAAGGTCAGGGAAAAAATTCAGAATTAGCCAAAACCAAAAACTGTTGATTGCATATATTTATTTTCACCAAAATAATTACACTTTGCTGTAGTACCTGAGTATCCTCAGTGACTTTACAGTAGTGAATACAATTTTTCCTATAAATAATATAAAAATTTGTATCTGAACGATGTATGTTGCTTGAGTCAAAAAATAAATCCAGATAGACCAAACAAAACATAGAACACAAACCACCCTCCTCCAAGTTAAGCAAATGTGGGGTTTTTTTCTGAGATAGAACAGTGACGCTGGGGTGTTCACTCCATCTTCTGCACAAAACTGCTGAAAGTTTTATACCTCTTTGTAGAATACAGATAAAAATACTTGCTAATATAAATATTTTTATTTATTCTTTATGTCAACAATCTGCTTCCTTTTATCATCACAATTAATATTTATTTGCTAATATATACAATTTTGTCAAGGTGGATATTCATAATGAAGCAAATGTCTAGTGGGAAATAACAAATACTGAAAGTTACTCCTATTACAGAAAGTTGCTTAGTGTCACTTCTTGCTTAGTGGTGTTAGAATGATAGAATCTAAATAAGAATTTAGTTTTCCCACCCTAGTTCAGGGTGACCATGAAATACTAAGGTACAAACTATAGAGAAATGATAACTAGACAGTGTTAGTAGTAGAATAATTACAGAAAACTGAAAATATTTCACCATATAAATCACTAACCAATGAACATGTTAGTCTAGATTTTCAACCTATGAACTGAGATTCCAGTTGGAATAGGAAAAATACATGGTTTTCTATTTTCTGTATCATCGACTGCCCAGCCAATGTGTTGGGGGAGAACAGAAATGCTGTGACAGCAGAGCCCAAGGCAGTAACCTGAAGCAAGGGCTACCCCTTGATAAAGAGACTGTCATGTCAGAGTGTGGGGCCAAGGTGACTGCTGAGGTTGTCAGTGACTCCATGGAGCAGCTGCAACAGGAGCCCATGAGGAGAAAAATGTCCCCTGACTTGACTTGACCAAGTACCATATAGGATCTGGTTCAAAATGCTATTATCAAAACTTTACTGGGCAGTAGAGGGTGTAATGCATTCAGATCCTTTTGCAGGTGCGACCACATTGGCTTGATTACACTCAATATCAAGAAGGGAGCTCCTTAAAACTGAGGAGAGTTTTTTGGGTTTTGTGGTTTAAAAAAAAAATAAAAAAATTAAAAAAATAGGAAGCTGTTGGGAGGTACAACAGAGATATGTTAAAGACTGGTTAGAGCAAATTGTTCAGGGGCACTAGATCTAGGAAGTGGCAGCTCTAAGGAACTATACTTTTCAGGAAACATTAAATTAAGCTGTGAAACAAAGTGTCGAAGACACAAAAAACTTCTGTGCCCTCCAGTGAAAGTTGGATGTGTTTCTTGAAGAGAAATCCATTGGAAGTTACCAAATGCAAAGATTTCTAGACCAGAAAGTCTCAAAGCTGAAAGCCTTTGAAGGCTTGGAGAGGATGAGCAAAAAGTGTGATATGTGTTTGCCCTGTTTTTTCTCTTTTGTAAACATTCACTTGTGACTGCTGCTGGAGATAGGGTTTGGGGCCAGATTGACACTGCCATGTCCCTTCCCTCTCCTTTCCTACCCTCCATATTTCTGAAACAACTAAAAAACTGAAGCCAGGATACTAGAAATGTTTACTATACCAGCAGCATGTCCATTCTGTAAACTTAATGAGGGAAGAGTCTGGTTTCGGAAAAAAGAAAAAAAGTTGTAATTATATAATTAAAAATTTATTTATTATATACAGCCTGAGAGCTGTGGGTATTTGCAGGTCTAGAAAGCAGTGCAGGGAAACAATTGCAGAATGTAGGGGATGAAAGTCAGCTAAGGATTCAAACAGTCTCTCTGTGCACCATTTCATCAGACATCCATGATGCAAGGAACTCAGAGTCATATGCAAGCCCTTGTACTACACCTCCCTGCTCACAGAACCCAGTGTGTGGATCACCCTCCTCCTGAGACTGGGAGGACTTAGGAAGGAGCCTTTCCCAGGTGCCTACAGAGCCAAGCATCAAAGGGTCCTGGAGTTACTTAGGACCTTGATAGTGATCTGTCTAGGATTTTTTGAAGGTTCCAGCGATTGAACTGTCCCTCTTACCCTCCCACCAGAAAGTGACCTGAGGCATGATACCATAGCTGCTGTGCACATGCAGATTGTTCTCATGCTAGGAAGGGAAGCAGTGGGAGCTTTTGTTCTACAGCTGCAACCGGTACAACTGGGAAGTATTTCAGCTTCCCTTAGAGGATTTCCCAGGCTAAGCTGCAGGCTGAAATTCAACTGGGCAGCATGCTCTTCCTCACCCCTCTGCCCTTGCTGTCACAAGGATAATTCACCCAATCTGTGAGTGGGAGAGGAAAGCTGCTTCACAAACCCATTGCATCGTTGTGGACCTGAACACTTCCAGCAACCTGCCCCATGTCCTCCTCTCCACCCAGAGAGCAGCCAAGACAGCAAACTGTGCAGCCCTGACAGAGAGGATTTCCCTGTCTCCATTTCTGACCACACTTTTATATCCCACAACACTCATTAGTATCAAGCAGAACAGAAGTGTAGTAAAAAGAGTATTAATAAAGTACGAACTATATTTGGCATTTCTTCCATGAACAATTCCTGGGCTTGGCTACAGAGCAAAATTGAATCCTTTTTGCTCTGAACGTTACAAGAGACAACCAGCTGCTGCTCTTGCTGCTGTTGGAGCTGCTGTTCTGAATTATATATAGTGTAAATGTGAAGACATAACACTGAAAACAAAATAGTATAATCTTCATTTTATAAGCAAGGAAGGGAGGGACAGAAAAATCAGATGCCAAGGCTGCATTAAAACAGAACCCACATCTCTAAATTCCATGGCTAGTACTTAACCAGTGAGACAATCTGTCCTGTTGTGCACCACTGGAACGTGCTTATTAACATCACCTGATTTGCTCAGGGTTATTTCACCCTCTCCCACAGATGCAAATAATTTTTAAAAATGCAAGCTGGTAAAGAATCACATTCCTGTTATGCAACATGAGAAGCATCACATTTTCCTTAGTGTATTGTTTGTTTTTCTTTCTGTTTTTATGGAATAATGTGCTTATCAGTTCTCCTCGTACTGCAGACTATCTGCACAGAAGATTCATCAGGCACTGTGATAAAGAAGAAAGAACATCCCTAGGATATTTTTATCTGTGGACTGGGAAACGTTAATCATTTTCCAACTACTAGCTGTTTGCTCTGCTTCATCCTTCTGGAGTTCATCTCATGATGAATGTTAATTTGGTCTGCTCTGTCAACTGATCTATGGAGAGCTGTCTAAATTCTGAAACATTTGATGGCACAGCCAGATGCAGGTGAAAAGGGCTAAGAAGCTGAAAATCCTAGAGTATGTATTTGGCTCACAAGCACTCAGATTGCCCTGTTGTATATTACTGCCTTTTCAGATCTACTGCTCTGGCTGCATGCATAGCGGTCTTTAACCTAGAACTGTCATAATAATCTGAGTATGTTTAGTCACTGTAAATAATATACCTTGTCTCACCTAAATCACTATGTGAGAGGTGCATTACATGTGGCATTACAGTGGGATCATGTTTTGAACATTCTTCCTGCAGATTTGATCCTCTCAGGTTCTTAGCGACATTATTGTAAAGGGTCTTGAGTGGGGAATGGCTTTAGAGAAAAGGCTGTTTTGTGTTTGGTTGTTTGGTTTGTTTGTTTGTTTTCCTGGTCTAGGAACCTCTCCTAATATTGAAGTTTATGTCATTTATCAGTGTTGCCAAGTTCCCTGACAGTCCTCCAGCATGTGCATGAACACTCATGCCACATGTATGTGGACATTTCACACACTCATTGTCCCTGACTTTCCCAGGGTGTCCACAGCCCTGCATGCTGTATCCTGCATGCACTAACCAGCAGCAATGGGAAGCTGCTCAGCTGATTTTTCATTCCAGCAGTGCAGTAGATCACTGCCCAAAGGGAGAAGCAAACTGCACTCATCTACCATCTGAATCAACAGAGGTGACTGCCTGCGACTAGAGTTTCAAAGACTAAAACTGGGAAAAAGAGAGATGTCATAGATACAGGTTCCAATAGAGCAAGGGAATTCAGAATATATAAGGGTAACCTTTTCCTTTTCCCAAGTCTTTCCTGCAGTGACATGCTGTGACACTTTACTGTAAGGAGAAAAGGGTACATGCATAGTAGAAATATTTCTCCTTCTGAGATCTCTTCCCTATGTGAATTCCCATCCAGTCTTAAGTCTCAACCTACCATCTTCCTTATTCCAGGACTGGCAATCTTTCAACAAAGGAGGGGTAGGTTGTATTTTTCTTTCCCCAGTTAGCTATTAAGCGTGCCAATGGAAACTTGGCGGGAAGCTGAAGATGCTGCTTCTGCCTGTGCTTCTGCTGAATTTGGAGTTCCAAGGAATGGCAGAAGCAAATACATCTCCCAGACACTTCTTTGAAAGTGCTACATCTCTCTGACTGGTCATACCCCTCATATTATGTGTCTGTGTGATAAAACTAACCTAGTCCTATCATCTCCTTGCTATTGTTTTCCTTTCTGTTCTGTTGCTTGACTATAGTTGGGCAAGTGGCCCTGGAAATTAAACTCCATTCCTGTACCCTGGCATACAATAGAAGGAGGCAGGCAGCTAGAATAGTGTGGCTGGGGTGCACCCCCAGTCATGCATTGTGTGAGGCACCTTTCTTTTTTCTCTGTTCATCCAAAACCAAATGTTACAAAGCAGAGAGACCACATGGGGAATGTGTATTCTCCAGGGAACAGCTAAGTATTGAATATGTGGCTAGGACAACAGTTGTTTGGTGTTATTTTCTTATAGACTCCTTGAATAGCTAAACCTGCAGGAATTGTGATATTTTGGGGCTGTCAGCCCCACCCTTCATAATTAGAGCAAAAGCCCTTTGTGAGTTGACAACATCTCTATGTTGACAGCTACTCCTGTATGTCAGGTACCAAATTATCTACAGACGCGGACGCAGAGAAATGTTGATGTCACTGGAAATTACACAACATATACTTTGAAAAGAGGCTCTGAAGCAGCCCCTTGACCCTTTAGTGTATACTGAAATGTCTTGCTAGACCAAAGTTACACTGTATATTTGTGGTTATGTATGGGGACTTACTCTCATACATGAATTTTTTCCTCTGTTCCCCCCAAGGAGCAGCTCTTTTTGCACACTTAAACAAGCTGGAAACAGTTGAAACTAAATCCAAGTATGTAACATGAATCCTGTGCTTACACAGTTTGACTTTTAAAAATGCGAATACACACAGGCCCTGATGACTTCAATAGCATTTATGGGTGCTCAGTGCTTGTATAAATGTCACACTATTTATAACGTATTTCTGTGTCCTTTTTTATATTCTCCATTGGCCTGTCTCTTTTCCACTGTGGTATCTTTGACTGACATAGTCACATTAAGATGTAGCATGTGTTTGAATAATTAAGAAAATACAAATAAAAGTTATCTTTATTCTAGTCCAAATTTTTCCATTGCTCAGCCACCAAAGATAACAATACTATTTATTTCACTACTGCTCTTTACATTCTATGGGAGAAAAAACCTTTCCGTTTCGCAGTGGTATATTGAACCTTTCAAGTCCAATTTTTTGCCTCTACAGTTTTTCCCCTAAGCCTTAGAAAATTGTTTCAGCTATATCCAAACTCATGCCAACTTCCTGGCTTCTCGGCCGCAACCCATCTGCAAGTGCTCTACTAAGGACCACTTTGAGGCTCTCCTTGAACCTCTTCTTCTTGCTGCTTCCTACGAAGAAGTAAACAAGGGGGTTGATGCTACTGTTAATGGTGGAGAGCACAACGGTGACGTGGTTCTGCTGGCTGAGCAGAGATGACCAGTGGTGGTAATTCAGAAGGTATAACAGCCTCATAGGCATGGCAAAGATGAGGAAGACAATGACTGTGGCCACAATGATGATGTAGAGCTTTGACGAGTGAGGTCTCAGGGAGTTACGATGAATCCTGATAACCAAGATCAGGCTGGACAGAATCATTAGAGGAATGAAGATCATGAAAGTCAGGATCCACGTGAAGATGAGCAGTGCTTGGCAGTGGCTGCCATCGTCGAACTGTTCTTTCGTTGAATCATCTTTGCATGCTAAGTATTCGGCTACTGTCATCAGAAAAGACAGAGTCCACAGAATCGCACACACAATTGCTGACTGGTGCTGTGACCGGTGGCATCGGTACCAGATTGGGTAAACAATAGACAGACATCTCTCAATACTAATGGCTGTCAGGAGATAGAGACCAGTATTATATCCCAGAAGGAAGACAACAGACAGTGTGGTGGTTATATAGTAGTAAAAACCATACGCGAATCCGAAACCAGCAATGTACTCAATGGACAGAATAAACGTACAAAGCAGTAAGGAGATGTCAGCAATGGACAGGTGTGTGATATACGCTGTGAATGGATTTCTTTTGATCTGGAAGCAGAGGCACCAGAGGACAATTCCATTTTCACAAAAACCCAGGAAGGAGATGATCATAATTAGCCAAAGTGGGGTCAATATCTCCCAGACTCTTTCCTGTGTAGAAATGTTTCTGTGCATTGAGATGTTCTCTGTGCCTTCGCTGGGATGAAACGTTATGTTTGACTCATCCATGGGGAAAGCTCAAGTTTGGATAGCTCTTCCTTCTGTAAACCTGTATAAAAATATACTGTGAGCTTTGTGTGCTCCTCCCCTCCCCTCTTTCTATCTGTTTTGTGGACCCCCATTTTCTGATCATATCTGAAAGCCTTACCAAAAGGATAACCAGCTCAGATATAATGATGCTAGCCAAAACCAAGCTGAACTACTCTTGGCCATGTTAAAAATTACTAAGCCCATCATGCCAGCAGAAATCCTGAGCTTTCTTCTCTACCTCACAGCTAAAGAGGTACCCTCAAAGAGCTCTTGGACAAGCAGCACTTCCATCACATTGCAAAGTTTCATGATAAAGTGGTCACAGATACCACTGGTGGTTCTAAATTGTTTTTAGGCAGGTCTGTTCAGCTCTCTGTTGGAGCTAATGGCGTTGACTTAAACATATGTTTTTCAAGTTAATTTGGTTCATAAGGTTTTTGTTTAGCAGGAAAAAGAAAACAATAAAAAAGATACCAACATCACTTTTCCAGGAAGGGCTTTAATTAAGGAAGCAAAAATAATATGTAGTTGCTCAGTGTTGTATTTGCTCCAAGTACAGAAGTGGAGGGAAAGAAAAATGCCACTGTTTTGAGACAGTAATTTTTTACCAACTTTAAGTATCATTTATCATTACGTAACAAAATTTAACCACGTTAACAGTCTGAACACTTAGCACAACTGCAGTATTCTGCAAACATTACAAACCCAACCCATCACAAGAAGGAGCATTCAGGTTCCATGTCATTGTTACAATGGTCATAACTGCTTTGCTGAGTTATGGAAGTTTTCTGTTTTTTTGTCTTCTTTTATCTCGTAACAGAGAATTAGCAGCATTGGCTTCACCTGATTTTGAAGTGAGTGTTTTGAAATTTCATGCCCCCTTCCCTCTTAACTTCCTGGCTGTCCCTGTGGTGATATGGAGTCACATTTAGGACCCTTGCTGATTTACTGATGTGAACAGGGACTAACTGTTGGCAATAAAACTTTGTTCAACTCTATAATCAGCCTTGTTCACTAGCTTGACATAATAGGAATTTAGCATAATCCTGAAGCAGTTAAGAACACCAAATGCCAAGTTAAGAAGCTTTACTGGGGCTAATTTTTGCAATTATTGTTTAATCAGCATCATTTAGCCCAGTCATAAACTTTCTCTCATGAGCCCTGGGTTTCCGAGGTTCAAAACAGCTGCTTAAGCCACAATATCACAGTCCAAAAAAGAGCATTCACTAAACAACCTGGAAAGCCTCAGGGCTTGCTGTCATTTAATCCTGCACAAAAATCTTAATGATGATCCCACCTGGATGTCAACCATGTAACTGTCTGAAACTCAGCTAGAGGGAACAAACGTAGCTGGAAATGTGGTAGAGAAGTGAGCGTGAATGCAACAAGTAAATGCAGTGACCAGAATGAGGCAAGCCTCCCAAAAGCAGTGTTCTGAAAAAAAACTGCAGAGGAAATATGCTCATATACTGTGCTGTTGGAAATGTAATAGAGTTTCACAGGAGAAACAGAGAAGAGAACCTATCTACTTCAAGAGTTAAAACAAATAGGGAAGGAAAAAAATAACAGTATGAAAAGTCTCAAGAAAGTTCTTCATTCGCATCTCTGTATAAGTGGGGTATTTCTGTTTGGAGAATAAAACAAAGAGGAAAAATTCTGGACTTACTAAGGTCATTCCCATGTCAGAGCATTCAGAGATGAAAATGGAAAGAGTTCTTTCCTTCCAGGTAAAGCCATGGTTTGTTCAGATTTCCCTGAAGCTGTTGAAGAACTTTCTTGGAGAAGCTGAAGGTCACCTCCTGCAACCATTTGCCTTTGGTAAGGAAGGGGAGCAAATAGTGACTCTGACCATGACTCCCTCAAAAAGAAGTGTGCAGTTCTCCTGTTGCTCCAGATGTCAGAGGCATGCCCAGCAAAGGGTCCCAGCCCCATCATCTGAGGCTGTGCTCCAAATGGCATCACTCAGTAACTGGCAAGTCATCCAGCTGAAAGTCTGGGAGTTAACTCTTGTGGGAACTGAGTGGCAGTATATGGAAAGTTGTCCCAAGCTGCTACAATACCAAGAGACATAGTTTAAACAAACAAACACAGGGTGAGTAGGAAATCTATTTGGGGATGCTAAGATCTGAAGAAGGAAAAAACTCAAATTTAGAACTGTGTCACCAAATGCCATCTAAAATAATACAAGTTTACAAATGTAAATTTGTTTTAAATCTTTTTCATGTGAGAAGACAAGAAACCAAGAGAAACAGAGAGGGAGAGAGGGAGAGAAGGAGAGGGAGGAAGAAAGGAAGAAAGAAAGGAAGGAAAGGAAAGGAAAGGAAAGGAAGGAAAGGAAAGGAAAGGAAAGGAAGAAAGGAAAGGAAAGGAAAGGAAAGGAAAGGAAAGGAAAGGAAAGGAAAGGAAAGGAAAGGAAAGGAAAGGAAAGGAAAGGAAAGGAAAGGAAAGGAAAGGAAAGGAAAGGAAAGGAAAGGGAAAGGAAAGGAAAGGAAAGGAAAGGAAAGGAAAGGAAAGGAAAGGAAAGGAAAGGAAAGGAAAAGGAAAGGAAAGGAAAGGAAAGGAAAAGGAAAGGAAAGGAAAGGAAAGGAAAGGAAAGGAAAGGAAAGGAAAAGGAAAGGAAAGGGAAAGGAAAGGAAAGGAAAGGAAAGGAAAGGAAAGGAAAGGAAAGGAAAGGAAAGGAAAGGAAAGGAAAGGAAAGGAAAGGAAAAGGAAAGGAAAGGAAAGGAAAGGAAAGGAAGGAAGGAGGAAGGAAGGAAGGAAGGAAGGAAGGAAGGAAGGAAGGAAGGAAGGAAGGAAGGAAGGAAGGAAGAAGGAAGGAAAGGAAGGAAGGAAGGAAGGAAGGAAGGAAGGAAGGAAGGAAGGAAGAGAGAAGAAAGAGGAGAGAAGAGAGAAGAGAAGAGAAGAGAAGAAGAAAGAAGAGAAAGAGAAAGAAGAGAAGAAAGAAAGAGAGAGAGAAAGAGAGAAAGAAAGAAAGAGAAAGAAGAAAGAAAGAAAGAAAGAAAGAAAGAAAGAGAAAGAAAGAAAGAAAGAAAGAAAGAAAGAAAGAAAGAAAGAAGAAAGAAAGAAAGAAAGAAAGAAAGAAAGAAAGAAAGAAAGAAAGAAGAAAGAAAGAAAGAAAGAAAGAAAGAAAGAAAGAAAGAAAGAAAGAAGAAAGAAAGAAAGAAGAAAGAAAGAAAGAAAGAAAGAAAGAAAGAAAGAAAGAAAGAAAGAAAGAAAGAAGAAAGAAAGAAAGAAAGAAGAGAAAGAAAGAAAGAAAGAAAGAAAGAAAGAAAAGAAAGAAAGAAAGAAAGAAAGAAAGAAAGAAAGAAAGAAAGAAGAAAAAGAAAGAAAGAAAAAGAAAGAAAGAAAGAAAGAAACTAAATCACAGAATGAAAAAACAAGGAAAAAAATCGCAGTGCAAAGAAAATGGTCACATCATTGTTTTAGTCTCATACATTTATTCCTCTGGGCAAAAACTGTATCTTGATATTCTAGTAACGAAAAAGAAAAAAAAATAAACCCTAGCCATGCAAAGTGCAAATCTGTTCTTGGGATCTAAACAGTCTCCCCTGAAAAGTTCAAACAGACCTATGAGCAGATATACTCTTTGAAAGGTCCCCTGAGGATCTCCCCTGCTTTTGCCCCTAGTATTAGGTTGTTTTTATGTTCAGATACTCGCAGAACAAACATTCTTAGCCAAAAAAGGAGAGAGTTGGCTTGGTCTTCTCCTGTAGATGTTTCACTAAAACGACAATATCTCCAAATGGGAAAAACTGCTAAGTATTGTGAGAAATAAATTACCTCAAAGGGGGGAGTCAGAATGAAGTTAGGAAGGAAACAGTGTGAAATAGGAACAATTTCTAGTTGTTTTTGCTGGCTTAAGCTGGAATCCATCTTACCTTTAACAGCTTTGGGACCAAAAAATTCAAGGTACCTCTGAAAAAGAAAAAAAATGTTCCATTCCTATAAAATGAAATAAGCATATGAGTTATGGAAAGGATAGTTGTAGGAACATGTTAACACTTCATGATTGACCAGGTGCTTGGGTTTGTATCCCAATCAGTCTGCTGTACAAACACAATCCAAAATCAGGGATGCCTTGGCCCACAGGGTAGGTGGTTTGTGAAACCTCTCTCAAACACAAAGCATCTCCTTTCAGGGCTGGTCCCTGGGGCACCATCGGTCCTCATCTGCATGGCTGGGGCAGCAGATTGAAACCTGGTCTTGAGGGAACAGATCATGAAGACAGCCCTATCCCTGGTGACTTCAGGAGTAAAAAGAAGGCTGAACAGCACAGGGGGATGCTGCACCTTCAGACCATTGGACTCTTTCTATCAGATGCTGCCAAGAGATGGAGCGGCTATTTCTGAATCAGTTTAACTGTTCAGGTATCGGACACAAGGAGACTGCAATAACAAAACACAGAACCTCCCAACAGAACTTGGGACTAGAAATTAATATCTACAATAAAGACATGATGGACAATATAGATACTCTGTTAATTTCAATGTAAACAGCAAGATGTGAACTGAATGATAATTTATTCTAAAAACCCTCTCTCATACACTAACCTGGTAGGACAGAGCAGCCTTGCAAAGGATGTAAATTGAATGTACTAATACTTGCAAATGTCCTGTATGTACAAAGATAGCAGGGTTGCCTTTTTATAGAATCACAGAATGGCTAGGGTTGGAAGGGACTTTAAATCTAGTTCCAACCTTCCTGCCATGGGCAGAGACACCTAAATCTCTATCATTTTGCTTTGTGCCTTTGAATAATTTCTTTTTCTTACATCTCCTATTCCTGGAAGCAGAAGGAAACCTGAAAAGAACTCACAATTCATTAATTAAAGAAAAAAATTAGGACTTACACAGCAAATTAGAGGGGTTTATGTGGTTGACAGTGCCATCAATATAGAAGGTGCCAGAATGTAAAAGAGCTTCTGTGTACCTGGCAGTCAGATCTCCTAACTACGTACTTACACAAGCCATGGCAGAAACCCCTAAGGGATGAGCTTTGGCAACACTTTCAGCCAGAGCAATTTTTCCCAACTTTCAAGTAATTACTACGTTCCAGCTGAAACAAAGTTTATATGTGGACTGTTGAGCTGTGCTCAGATAACCAACTAAGAGGCACCTGGAAAACTGTGAAGGCTCTAGGTGCCATGGAAAGAAAGCAGGGGACTCTGGGCCACACTGTGAACAAATGCATGGGTCAGAAGTGTTAGGAGGTCAATTAAGTCTCACAGGTAGTGAGCCTTAGTCCTCAACACGGTTAGTCCTCAACAAGTGATATGAGAATATTGCTAAAGTAGAAGTTAGGCTTAGGGTAAACCTTAGAGTTAGGCTACCCTAACCTAAAACCCACCGTAGAATTTTCCAGACATCTTTTATCCTCATACCAGCTATCATCCTAGTCTATGTCCACTCCCCTAAAGGATGGTAATTGATGGATTGTGTTTTATAGGCAACAGGCTGGATTTATTGTTGGCTTCTGCAAAGCAAGGTAGAAATACGTGTCACCAGCTGGTTTTCAGGCCAGCAGGGATTATCTGTTTGTAGTTAAAAGCAATGTTGTTGTAAAAGTTAAGAGTCAAGAAAACCGATGATAAGAACTATGAAGACTAACTCCAAAATCAGGGTTAGGATGAAGACCCCTTGATGGCTGTTCAGTTATTTTAAGGCCACTTCCAAAAACCTTTTAATGGCATTCACTGGATTGTATTTGTATGAAACTAGTATGGAATAGCAGGCTCCAAAAGCAAGAATTACTGCTCAAAAGCCTACTGAGAGATTTTGACAACTAAATTTGGTAGGGGTGGATGAATTATAGTTTTCTACGGGTGGTTAAGACCTGCCATATGTTATTTATGAAAATGGTCTGTGGCAGAGAGCCTGAAAGCTAGGTGTACTCTGGGAACCTGTGAAGAGTCCTATCTGAGATAAAAATAAGGTGGGTGGTGAGAGATGGGCTGTTCATGGTTAGAGAGATGGGCTGTTCATGGTTACTGTTGGCACTATATAGACCCCTAAAACAGTTTGGTGAACCTATGTTCAGATTACTTTTCTGATCTTTGTCAGAGATGCTTTTAGATGATTCATGCATGTTAGGTTCTGCTCTGAAACTGCTGATAAGGAAAGGGTAGGTAATAAGTGAATAGAAAGCTGTAGGTAGGCTGTCCCAAAACTGGTGTGCACGGCTCTGGAAGCAAAGCAAGGTGCTTGGCCCATTACCACATTGCCCAGACTTGATGGCAGGTTAGAGGAACTGTTTACATGTAGTTTCATGGTCTGACTGTCACATGAGCATGGGAGGATTTGGAGATGTTCCTGCTTCTGATGTGAACCGCACCTTCTTTTTCCTCACCTGCACAGCTCTGGCCAGCATGCCAGGGCTCAGCTCTTGCAAGAGATGCTGGGCTCTGGCTGAGGTGTGTGCTGCCCAAGCATGCTGCTGCAAGGAGGGAAGACAACTCCAGGCCGATTCCATTTGTGCAATCCCACAAACAGAGAGGGAATCAGCTGTTCTGGGTACTGAAGGTGTACAGATGCATTCACATGATTAGCAGGTGCCTGCGTTTCCTTGCCTGGGTGCAGCACACATGGTGTTCTGGATCTGAGTTCAAACCTCTCTGTCCTGTCACGGTGCTGGTGAGGAGGCAGCCAGAGTCCAATTGCAAGGAGTTTCCCGCATCAGAGAGGGACAGGGAGCAGAGTACAAGTACCAGAGAGCAAGGAGCTATTAGTGATCCTGTGAGCTTCGGAGAAACTAATGTAAATTAACAAGGTTTCCTATCGCCCATCTTTCTGTGTTTTTTTCTGGGGAGGAGGGAAAAAATACAACATTTTAGAAGCTATAAAATATGAATTGAAAAGATATTCCTTGGCAAGGGAAAGAATACATACCTTTACTAAAATCCATAACTGTTCACCTCTTAAATAATCTCCATAAAATATTTCTGTATCTTAGTTTAGAAGTGTCCTTTGCAAGTGGAAATGTATTTCTGCTTTCTGCCTGCCTCCTGCCAACTCATGGTGTAGCAGGTGTAGCAGGTGGCAGCTCTTCTGCTGGAAATAGTTGGGTCTGTCCCCAGCAGGAATCTCCCCTTGCAAAAATCATTCTGAGTCTTCAGTCCCTCTTGGGCCAGTCACAGATGGCACAAACAGTAGCACCAAAACCAGCATCATCACACATCAGAAGAGAAAATACACTGCACCTGCCTGCTGGCAGCCTCACCAGCTACCAGGCATTAGGGCCACCCCTGCTATGTATTGTAAGACAATACAGGAAACAGTATATTCCTTCTACATTTTCATTTTATATATGTAAGCTAATACAGGAAACAACTGGAGCTAAAACTAGGATAAGAATGGAAGAAATAACTTAAAATATATGATTAACTAAAATAGGGAGTTTAGACCATTTTAGCTTTAATTGTGCAAAACAGAAATTACAAGATTAGAATATATGAGAGATGCATGACAGAGATGAGTCAGAGCTTTCCATAACAAAAAGATTGGAAGAAAAAATTGAGTGCCAAGTAGCCAGTAAACATAGCTTTTACTTTGGCTAGGCTGAGATAAAATGGTGTGGTTATAACCAGTTACCTCAGAGAGACTAAGATGTTTTGTATTAGATAATGTTGAAAAAGATAAAGATAGGTGAATATGAATGTGAATATAAAGATGAAGGTGAAGATAAAGATAAAGATAAGTGAAAGAAGGATCTGGTACCATGGTTCGCTATCCTTCAGCCTTGTTGAAGTTGTGTCATTTCTGGAGGTTCAAATCAACAGATGTCCAAATCCTTCTTGAAGCAGAGTTGCTGGCCAGACTAATTATGTGAAGTGCCTGCACAGTAAAAAAGATTGCACTGAAATAATCTTTACTCCTGGTTGTATTAATCTGACTATCTTCTTTATATTACCACTCTTTTTATTTTTATTCTGTATCACATATTCATTATTCCCATGCTTTTCTAGCCTATCACAGAAGTCAGGCATTATTCTTTATTTGCCCTCTGCACTGCAGGAAGTAAAATCCTTGATGCCTGTTATTCTGAAACCTTAGACTCTTTGGATGGGTTCACAGAACACTCACGATTTTTCAACTGAAGTCTGGTGGTCCTTCTATCTTGTTCCACTCTGCTCCTACACAAAACAGAAATAGCTACTGTGCCGAGTACTTAAAAAAAAATGAGGTAGATAACATAGGAATTGTTGACAATCTTTTCTGAACACTCTTTGGACTCAGCCAAGGATAGGTCTGTGACTCCTTAGGGCAACACCTTTCCAAGTCACCTAATAACATGTTTGCAAATGTAACCACTGTATATGGATGTAAGTAGATAATAAGCATTAAACAAGAGCCTGTAGCAACATGACCGAAAGAACTGTGTATTGCTATATAATGCTCATATTTGATAAAGAAGTTTTCATCTGAACTATAAAAGTGGTCTAAAAGTCCATGCTTTAATTTAGTATTTTAGAATAAAGATTTCATTGTGGATACCAGATTGTAGTTCTGCAGGGAAACTGTGGCTCAGTTTTCTCATGTCTCATTTCTCCTTTACTGGACTGAACCTCCCACAGTGCACCATGGAAAAGGACTTCATAGTCAAATCCTCTTTTCTCTTGCTGTCTGATTGTGAGCCTGACTGACAGAGATCAAACAGAGCACAGTGCATCAAAATATCAGTTCAGAAGGGAAACTGCTTTCTATTTTAGGATTTTTCCCAACTATTGAATTTTTAAAATGAAGAACCTCAAGTAGCCAAACAGTTTTCTTTGAAAAATGTTGTTCTATTATTTTTAAACCATTTCTAATATGAGTCTCTTCTCAAAGACAAAATATAGACTCAGAGATAATTTTAATTTTTCAAGGTGATCCAGCTTGAACACAAGTGTAAAACAAGCTCATGCAGTAGGTTTACTTCATAAAGCCAGAAGGCTACTTCATGAAAACACCAAACTATCTGTCTCTTCTATCAAGCATATATAACTTGAATGGGTCTAGAATCCTAAAATTATGTTCTGCAGAGGGATATTTTAAAAGTGTAACAAGAGTACCAAACAACTATACTGAAGGCAGAAATCATGAGGCCTATGTTTATCTCAGACTTCCTCATCCTCTCAGAATTTCTCTTTTGCAAAATGAGAGTAACATGAGAGCACCGTGTAGGTAACTTCAAATCTGTGAGATGCTTAGCTACCATAGTAATAGAAATATTAAAAATACAATGATTTCACTTAGTACTTCAACCTCACTAACACAGTAAGAACAGAGTTTGGTTCTATTACAGTAAAAACAGGGTTTTTTTCCACTTTTTCCAGCTGTTGCCTTTATACCTGTGACAGAAATGGAACAAGATGTGGTAAATCATCACAAAGCCATGGGAATTAATGTCAGTAAACTAGGTAAAAATTCAGCCCCTGCACATAAACAAAGGCTGCTCTCGAGGACTTCAAGTTCATGATCTCTAGCTCCCACAGTGATGTGGTGGTACATCTTACCAAAGCTTCAGCATGAACTGATGTGTCATCAGTTTGCTTGCAGAAACCATATTGAGTTGTCCTCTTCCATTCGTAGAGTGGTTTGGTAACAGTATTTGCTCTGCAGAGCTGGGTTAACACAAAATAAACTAGGTAGTGAACAACAACCAACTGAATTGCTGCTGGAGATAAAGAAAGTGAAGTTCTGCATATTTTAGGAATTCCACTTCTTTCTGCATCAAAACTTCAGGCTCCTTCTTCCTCTGAGGTGGAGAGATCAAAGACACTGCTGCATTCTCCCTCCCTTTAACAGGGACTTCTAGCAACTAAAAGGCGTTCAGACGCACTTGAAATCTCAGTCTTATGTTAAGAAAAAGTATTTTCCTCAGAATTTAGATGCTCCAGGGCCTATGCCTCTATTCCCTGCTGAACGTTTTTTCTTCCTTGTCATGCTTTCCCTTTACCTTTTGATGTCAAAGACACATGATTTTTCTTGCTCTATGAGCAACACACCAGCATTTCTGTGTGACTTTTAGCCACCATGCAACACGTGCTGCTGGTCAGAGTGGAGCCAGCCAGAGGAAAGGCTTCAGGGCACGTCCCAGGTGGGCACCCATGTCTGGTCCTGCACCCACTGTGGGATTGAGTGGGGCTAAGGTGGCTGTGCAGAGGAAAGCCAGGGTTGCAGAGAATTACTGAGGTGACCACCAGCCCTTTGCTAACACAGTCCCAGTAAAAACCATGGGATATAACATCGTTTTAAGTGCACAAGGATGCACTTAACTACACTTTAACTGCTCATGATGCACTTAGATTAAAAAGCTAGAAGGCTGGTAGCTTTGTATCACCTGCCCTGCTTCTCTGCCTTGCTGTCCTATATTTTTTTCTCCCAGTTCCTGGCATGGTCTTACTAACCTTGTTGTGGTTTACATGTACCCACATTCCCACTGATAGGAAATTGCATTCTCATTTAGGAGCAGAGTTTACATGCATGACGCAAGGCACAATTAATACCCATAAACAAATTGAGTTTCCTCCACCTACGTTGTCATGTGGACTGTTTCACTTGTACAAAGAAATCAGACTCTGATCTAAGATACATTCTCAGCAAAGCTATTTCCTTAGTCCTCCTTCAAACATGGATTGATGGAAGGAGATAGCAAAGTGTCATTCACAGAGATAGTGCCTCCTTATCAGGCTGAATGTACCAACACTCCAGATGACTGCATAATATATAATATGCATAATATTTACACACATACAAGTATCTTGCCAAAATTCAACTTACCAATCTCCTGGCTGAATGAAGGCGTGGTATTTTGGTGGTGTTTTTTTAGGGAGAATTAGGGGAAGGAAGAATCAGCAAGAGACTGGTCTACTTGATGGTGTAGAAACCATATTAGCCAGAAGAAAAAAGCAGGTAAAGAGATTAGTAAAATAACTAGATGGCCTCTTCCTTTCACTGGAGTGTTTTGGAGACATCGTGATGGCTGAAGACCAAAACTAAAGTTGTCTTTTGGTCCCACATAGAGATCGAGTGCCGTCCTTCAGAGCTGCCAGGTGACTCCAGGGACAGAGTCCTGAAAGAGGTGCTGGAGCAGTGATAGGCTGCCCCCTCCTTTTAAAATAATTCATATACTGTATTTAATAGGGGAGGAGCAGAACTGCAAAAGCACAGACAAGGATAAGGTCTCCAAGTGGTTAGCTGCTGGCAGGTCATCACCATTTTTAGCTAGCAGGGCCCTGTTGCTCCTGCAGACAAATCTCACGCATCCAACACCATCACAGAGCTGCAGTGGCATCCCCAGTGTGTGCCACTTGCCCTGCTTGCTGCTGCCACAGCTTGCCCTGGCCCTGGGGACCCTGCAGTTGAATGAATTTGTGCAGCTAATGTTAAAGCAGTCATACCCCTGCAGAGTGATGGTGAGGGAGGTCATGGCACCCACATGCTGGCAATGATCTGTGCTTGATGGGGAGCTCCAGAAGAGTCGTGGAAACAGTGGTAGGTTATCCCAAGAGCCACATGCAGCACCGTGGCAGGAAGATGAGGCAGTGGGGCTCACATCCCTCACTCAGCAGACAAACCACTGGAGGCCATGTCTCTTGGGTCGTAATTTTTGGTTTGATGACTGCGTTGTGACAGAAGAGGCGATAAGGGAGGATGCTGGCCAGGACCTGGAAACATGCATTTTTTGTTCCTACCATTTGTGGTAGTCTCTATGTGCATCTACTAATCCAGAGTTAAACTACAGTAGAGAATTTGTAAGCCCAGCAACAGGGAATGAGCCCCAGGCTATAGGGTGCTTCCTGATCCTAACTAACTAGTTTTGCAGGGGTTTTTTGCATCTTCTCAGCTACTTAAGCAAGCTGGTATGTGTAGCTGGAGATGGGATCAGGGTGGAGTCTCTGAATACAAAGGCTTCCTATGGTATCCAAAATACTAACTCTTCTGAAAAGCAAGCTCAATTCAGCATGTTGTGAGCACATGGCTTAAATCATATCATCTAAATTCAAACCTGCGTTCAGGCAGTTTATTCAAGCAAAGCTTAAATGCTTCAGTGCTGAAGAAGAGCTGGTCATCCTGGACTCTTCTTCAACATTCAGTCTTCACATTTTCATCAGCTGGGAAGAAACAGCTGAGCAGGTGGCATTGTCTCTCTCATAATTGCAAATGCAAATCTTTCTCGTGACAATGATTAAACTACAGGTGAGGGTTTCCTGAAGGCATGCCATGCCAGGCAAAACAAGGCCAGGCTTTTCAAGCATCCAGCCCTTGTGTCAGTGATGAAACAGACTTCCCTGGTGGAAACAGGATTGGGTAAGCCTAATTATAGCTTCTGGCTTCCAAGAACAGTCCTTTATGTTAATGCAACAGGAGATAAATTCTCTGCCCTAATTTACAGCCAAGAGCACTCCCTGACTGCAGTAACCAGCTCGATTTTCCAAGTGCCAATACTCCTGGTTTTGCCTGTTCCTCACAAATCTCAAGCACACTCTTGTATCACAAGCAGATCACTCTTGTGTCACTCTCAGACATGGCTGTTGCAGCACCCCCAGGATAATCACATGTTGGTGCTTTGAAAACCTTTGAGCTTTATTTCCATACAAAACATTGCATCAGAGTCAAAATCTTTCTGGAACAGGCACAGGTGGCCCCTCCCTTATAAGGTCATTTCTTTCTCATATGCCAAAGCCAAGCTGTTTCTCTCAAACAAGGGTTTGGAAACACTTCTGGACAAAGGACGGGAAGCATTTCCTTTTTGGGCCTCTGCCCTGTTCCCTTTCACTCTTGGACAACTTCACAATCAGATAGATGTAGGAGCCAGAGATACCCTCCTGGGGCTAGGCGAAGGTCTGGGCTGACAAATCAGCTGTTTGGCAGATGATTTGAAAACAAACAGCCCTTAAAATAGCATTTCTGCCATTGCATTGGCTTCAAACTTTCAGCCTCATGCTGAATTGGACCAATCAAAAGGAGCAGAATAAGCAGCACTAACATGACTGTTGTGCTTCCTATGTCCACACCTTTTTAAAGTTCTCTCGTCTTCCTTTATACCTGTTTATTGATTATTCTTTTTGCCCTGCCCTCTCATCACCTCATTCTCTCATCACCTATGTGCTCTGCAGCTCTCCTTTTTGATGCTCACTGCCTTCTTGTGATCACTTGAAGTGCAAGAAAAGGCGTGAGAGATTGGGAATGTGAAAAGAGAAGAATGATGGAAAGGAAAAAACTCCAAGGTAAAAGGCTATATTACTTTTTCCTTTAATTCAGTGCAGACAGAGCTCTCAAAGCATGTGTGAAGCTATTATGGAGAGTGTGCATCTTCATTATCTCCCTGTGACATCTCATTATTGTGTGTCTACCCAGCAGGTCTCCACACTCAGGCTAATCATGTCATGCTTCATCTCCTTCTCCAGTCACACCACCAGCAATAAAAGCTCTTCTCTTTCTACACACTCAGCTCCAGGGTGTGCCCTAACCCCCTCTTACAATGTGCTCCTTCCACCTCAGACAGATGATTTATTTTTGTCCCACTGTTTACATTAAGTCTTTATATGGTATTCGTCTTCCAGAACACAGACATACACATGAAACAAAGAATCTCAGAAGTTTACTCTCTTTCCTAATTTAGGCTAAAAAGAAAGCCTTCTCTTTCATCTTAACCCTTTAGATTCACTGAGCATTAAGGAAATGTTACCTTTTTGGAGGTTTTGTGGCGTTCCCAGTTAAAACATCGCTGGGGTTGGTTTGAGCACATGCAGTGACCTGCCTCAGCTTTGCCTTTTGCTCTCCCTCTCACACAGCTCATCTGCAGACCATGGGGCACCATCACTAACCCACTCAGGGATCTGGATCAGCCAGGGTGCCTCTTACCACAAGCATGGTGGGAGGCACCAAATGCGTGCAATTCTTCACATGGACAACTCCCCATTTTCCTCAAAAATTAGCATGCTGGCATTATTCAAGAAAGAAAGAGTGATTATTTTTAAGAATGTATCTTCAACATTTTAATTACAGTAGCAGCTCCCATCAAAACCTCTGGTGAATCTCACCCTTCAGCTTGACTGGGAAGAAGCCCCAGCCTGAAACATGCTTGAATCTTGATTTTTCTTTTTGACCTGAAAAATTGAGGGAAACTGCCTATGAAGCACATTTTTTTCCTCCAATTAGGAAATGACATGGTTACTTATGTCAGGCATTATCTAAAAGTGTCAGAGTGCCTTGGCCTGGCTGACTGATCTTATCACTTCTGGCACCATAGTGCATCTGGGCTGGAAACTGTTGTGGCTGATAGAAGACCATAGTTTCTGGACAAGCTGGGAGAAGAATGGACAGAAAATCCTGAATACTTTTAGGAAGGCGTATGATCATCTTAAATGTGGGATTAAAATTTTTTGTGTAATAACAAGAAGTTGGAACGCCAAGTCTGGCGTTCCTACTTACTTCAGCACATTAATGATTTCACTTTCAATTTAGTGGCGAAAAAAAATCCTTTTATTATCCTTTGCATCTCTTCTTCTCTTGGGAATTCTTGATTTGAGCACTGTGTCTGCAACAGTGGTACCAACAAAGTCTTCTTATTGAGCCTTAATCTAGTTCATGGGTATGTCTGGGGCTTTCAGTTCCTGTAGGACTGGTAGTGCTTTCAGCTTCCCTTTTGTTTCCTTTTGCAAGGCTTGCAAGCAAGGGAGTTGTCTGAGGGAGAAGGGGGCCATCTCCTGTGATTCCTTGGACACCAGAGCAGCCTTGAACAACAGCAGAAGCAAGTGTTTGCCTTTGTGCCCACAGTTCCTTCACTAAGGGAGCTGCAAAAGCATGTGAGGCTGCCACAAGGCTCATGTCCTGTCCCAGCAAAGATGAGAGGAGGGTGGAAGGTGTGGGCACTGCAAGCAAAAAACAAGAGTCTTAGCAAATGCCTCCTGGCTTATGAAAGAAGAAAAGTAATTTTTAACTGTAGGACTGGTTGGTTTTTCTTTTAAATCAATGCCATCTAGTAATAATTTTTTTAGTCTTTTTACTTCATATATACTATACAAAGTATTTAAACAGCTTAAAAGATTTTTGCCCTTTCATTCAAAATTCAAAGAGATCATATGCAGCAGAATACGGATTTCATCCTAAACTTAAAAAGTTTTTTTATTCTTTACAGTTTTTATAGTCTCATTTTTTAAAAGCGATGGTGGGATTTTATTCTTATTTATATACTTTTAAAACGTCCCTGGGCATTCCCTATTAGCTGTCTAAAAGCAGGCTGATATAGTGGTGCTTCTTCTTTGTTGACAGGAGATAACCCAGGACAGCCTGGGGAAGGTCACAGTGATAGTGCTGAGTACCCAGCCCTCCCTCTCAACAGAGGTATTGAGTCTGTGCCTCAGGAAGCACCACCTCTCCCCTCTTGTGCTGAATATGGAGGACAATAGAAATCAGCACAGCAGAGCTGTAAGGATCCACGTTGGACCCCTGGTTAAGTCCTTGGAGACAAATTACCCCTAAGTTCATGGCTTGTGGAAAATGTAGTCCCACAGAGCATTGAACATTATCAGTTGTTATTACCATAAATGGGGCAAAAGATGCTTGGTACTTTGTGCTTGGTCCTTTTTTTCCAAGCCTATAAAAATATGAGCAAACTACACTGAGTAGCAAAAGGTGCAAGATCAAATTATGCCATTAATTATTTATATATACTTGTGTATATTTATGTACTAACACATTTTACAAAAATTGCCACGTTTTTGTGGTGAAAACTCCATTTGTAGGTGAATTTGGAATTTCTTGAAAAAAAAAACCCCAAAACAACACTAAATGCACAGAAATTCAATGGGATAAAACATTTCACATCTCAAAATGGGAACTGAGTAGTGATAAAGATGACAACACACCCAACCTGGAGGTGCCACCAAGGCAAATTCAGATTAGACCTCACATCAAAACAGCTTCAGTTAAGAAAAAAAAGACTGGTCGTAAGTCACTTGCTTCTAAAGGCAGCAGACCCACTTCTCAGGGAAATCTGCTGCCTGCCTGGGGCCAGGATTAAAAATATACAAAGAAAACTCCCTATCTTAGTTCAGCCCTCATAATACTACCCATTACTGATGTTTCAGGTAAGCAGCGATGAGGTAGCAACAAGGAGTCCAAGGGCAACAAAGAGAGACTTCTGGGACAGCTGGCTAAGGGATCAGGAGCACAGATAGTGTTCTCCTCTATCCCATCAGCTGCAGGGATTGATGAAAGGATAAACAGGAAGAGCCAGCAGATTAACTCCTGGCTGATACTGGTGATACTGGCAGATACTAGCAGGACTTTAGTTTCTTTGATCATGGGTTGATTTACAGGACATCAAGCCTGGCAGCAGGCAAGGAAAACATAAGTCACTGGGGGAGAAGGATCCTGGGACAAGAGTTAGCAAGCCTCACTGAAAGAGCTTTGAACTAGATTTGAAACCAGGTTTACCAGAGAGGAGCTGGTGCTTGTACTGGCACTGGTGCTTGGATGCTTGTGGGTATATGTGCTAGGAAGGTCTTCTAGCCTGACACCTCAGTGGAGCTGGGAGATGGTGATCCATGTGGCAGCAAAGGAAGTTTGCCTTTTAGTTACCTTTATCTCATAATTAATTTTAAGATTATCTCTTAGCATTTCATTGCCTCTCATCTATGAATGCCATAAAAGGATGCTTCCTACTGTTTCTCCCACCTGCTTCAGAATGTAATAAAGCATTTGGTGTCAATAGGTGCTGTTCAAGAATTTGGCATAAACACAGGGCTCACCCTTAGCGCCAAAAGGGCTTTGGCCTTAGTCGGATTTGGGGCCTGTCCCAGACTTGGGGGAATGTGTTGCTACTGTGGAGGAATATCTGCCCAAAGAGCTTCAATCTCTTCTCAACTGGTTTGAGGACATCAGTCCTCCAGGTAGGAGAGGACATGGTAGATGAGCTTCTGGTTCTGCCATCTCTGTGGAAATCTGATCGACAGAACATGGAGCACCGAGGACTGCACTGCCAACCCTTCTGAAGCTGCTCATAGTTGCCTCTAAACCAAACTGGGAATGTGCCACTCAGTCATCTCAAAGTTCATTGATGGCCACCAAAAGGTGCAGAAGGGCAGAGACACTATGAACAGCCCATTCAGGCTGCAGGCCTCCAGTCAAATAGAAGAAATACAGCAAAACAGGTAAGTGTTGTTCCAAAGATTGTGTCTGATGAGAGCAATAGTGGTCCCATAGAATATTTGCGTTCCATAGCTCATAACTATTAAATAGCTTTATAAAATGTTTTTTATGCTTTACTACTGCATTTTTAAAAACATTTCGAGATTTCTCTGCATGTACACGAGCAGAAATGGGTCACTCAGCTCAGCACTTTGGGCTGCCCTTGATGAGTTGTCCTAGATCCATTTAATGCAGAAACTAAAAGAATGTCCATGAAATGCTAGGAGTTAATATTAAAAGCAACAGTGAGATAAAGGCAACTATGAACAAGCTGTATTGACCTGCATAGTGTTGTCCCATTCAGTCACCCACAATTCCTTGTCACCTATTCCTGCTTGTCCTCTTCAAAACCAACTTCTACCAGACTCTCTCCTCCACTGAGGAGAGGCAAAGCCCATTTCTCTCCTATGCTTGCTGACCCCGGGACCTGGTAGGGTCAAGAGGGACAAGAATCCTCCTGTACTGCCTTTGTCAGAAGTGAGGCTATTAATCCTGGCATATGTGCCATGAGTTCATGACCACTGCTGTAGCACAAATCCTAATAAAAATAGCTGACAAGCAAGTACATTCTCCTTTTGAACAGCCTGCAGGTAGGGGATGGAGCAGTGCCTCATGCAGCAGCAGCCCTGCCTCCTGCTCAATGCCGTGTCTCTCATCCCGATGACCCCACTGTGGGCCATCAGCCACCAACAGGTGTGATCTGCTCCTTCGGGTGCCCCCTTCAGCAGTAACAACACTGGAAGTACGTGGGTAAGGGAAGCTAAGCTCAGCAGGAAGTGGTTCTGGAATCAGAGGTGTTGAACAAGCTGTATTTGGGAGTATTTGGGAGCCTAAAGAGGACAAGAGGTGCCAATGGGATTAGAAGAGCTCCGGTTGAGTGTCTGTTCCCCACCACCGCGCTCTTCTTTTGTGCTGAGTTGTGGTACATGTAGGATATTCCTCCATGCAAGCTGTGAAGCAAGAACATCCCTCCTCCAATGATGTCTCTGGACAACTCCCAGACACCCCTCACTGAGCAGCCAGCCCCAGCCCATCCCCTGGAGGCTGCCTGGCCAACTGGAGGCCACAGAACTGCAGGGGAGGCCCAGGACTTTGGCGCATCTCCTGTGGCATCGATTCCCATGACCCAGTGGCCCTATGGAACAATTACATCAAGCTACTTTAGTCCCGCATCCCAGGGGAGGGGGCAAGTTTTGAGCACTACAGGCAGCTGTGGGAGCTTGTGGGTTTGCAAATCCTCATACTTATGTCGGAGCAGCAAAGGCTGTTGTGTGTGTTTCATGCACAGGACAGACGAGTTCCAGTGGGTGGGTGACTGCCTGTTCCAGCTACGCTGGCTGCACTGGCAAGCAAGCAGCTGGTTGAACAATGAGAAACTACAGGCAGAATGACCTTTGGTAACCAAAAGGTGCAGGCAAAGCAGAGGTTTCTAGCAGGATCTCTGAGAGCAAGCTCGGAACATGTCACAGCTCTGTCTGATCACTTCCAGGTTTTAAGGGATGGATAAAATAGTTTGTACTATTTAGAAATACAGAATGAGGATTGCTGATCAGTCTTGCACTGCATGGAAACCTAGGTGAATTCCAGCAGTGCCTGTGAGTTGGACCAGGTCCAGAGTTAGAACTACTTCAGGATTTCCTCAATTTGTAGCACCACCCTGGGTGGTGCTAAACAACCCATTTTCATGTTTTACATAGCATATTTTTATTATTATTTTTAACTGGATGTGTTTCTGCCAGGACTCTGTCTGTTTCTCCTGCATTATAATCGTGATCTCCTGCAGATTTCCATCTCACAGGTAAAACCAAGTCTTGCTGTTGCCATTTTCTTTTAAAACAGCAGGTGGTCTTGTGTGGGTCTGTGGGTTAGCAGACTTGCTCCAGAAGCAGAAGAACCAGCATAAATCACCCCTGAATCTGGAGGAGGCTGACCTACACAGGAAGGAGGGCATAAAAGAGCCCCATCTCCATCTTTCCTTTGGTGAAATATCTGTCTTGTCATCTCTGTAAGGGCACCTGGCTGGAGAGAAGTTGCAAGAGGATTCAGTTACTCAGCTGATTGTTAGAATGCTGATGGGAAAGACTCGTTTTTTGAATTTGCTTACGCTGACAATCCAGGATCTTGTTTCCCTGCCCAAAATGCAGGGCTGGGGTCTGAATGCCAGGCAGGAGCTCTTCTGTATGCAGTGCCTCTGCTTAAAAGCAAGAAACCCTAGTGCAGGAACACCTCAGAGCTGAAACTGCCCTCTGCTCTTTGAAGGTGAGCCCAAAGGTGCTCACAGAGTATTTGGAAGGACTGGTTTTGTGAAAACCACAAACTTGAGCACAATAGTTTCTGCAGCACGAGAAAGCCCAGGTGAGCTAGGGGAAACACTGAGCATTATCTTCCTGTCCCCCACACATCCTCTCCTCCACTTTTCATGGTCACCTGCCTTGCATCTCCTCGTGGACCTCTGGAAGAAAATCCTCCTTTCCTTCACCTCTGCCTGCCATGTCCTTGCTGAGCCCTTTTCTGCCTGCCCCAGCCCATGCTCAGCTGTCACCCTTGGCCTTCTTCTGCCCCATCTTCTGCTCCACCTGTCTCTAGGGGCTGTACAGGTATGGCTTAGAAGCATTTTGACCCCCTCCCTGCTGCTCAGCCACAGCCTTTGTAACAAAATGCAGCAGTGCTTACCTATACTCACATAGGCAACTCTCCTCTGGTGCTCCTGGGGATGCCTGGGTTAGCCCCAGTGGTGGTTCTACAAGACAGACATCTCAGTTGTCAGCTGACCCCACACGAGACACACCATGCCCCCAGCACAGCTTTAATCTGCTGCCTTTGGGCCCCTTCAGCAAACCAAGAGACAGAGGAATTTGTGCTCCCCCCAGCATTGCTGCTCTGTATCTCCTCAACACACCTGCCTTACACAGGGGGCTGGGCCGAAACAGCGCTCCCCTTCTGAGAGTCCTTGTGTTGGACTGCATATAATCACCTTCTTTCCTTAATCATAAAGGTTGTTGGAAGAAATATGGCCACAGCATTTCACACACTGCTGCCTCAATTCATCTTCTGGGGGTGGCTCTCCAGCAGCTGACACTACAATAGGGAGAGTCAGTTGGGAAAAGCTATGAGAAAAAGGGAGATAAAACCAGAAGAGTCAGATCTGCTGCAGCATATACGGAGAATATCACAAAAATGTGTTAAAGGAGCATTTGTATAGCAGAGTTTTTCCCTGTCTAAGGCATGTGGAAAGTTCCAGTCACTCCACCAGCACACAAAGTTCTGACCCAGCTGCAGTGCTGGGATACAGCCAAACCTGTTCTGGCGTGTCGGGCTCTCTCACATCAAGGGGTGAGTGATGCCAGCACTTAGCACTGGATTGTTTCACCTGATTCATCCAGCAAGATATTTGCATCCTCACCATTCCAAGATCCACCAAGGGTTCAGCTAGGATGCATTTCACACAAATGCATAAGATAAAGAAGAACTGTTGATTTGCACCATTAAAAAACATAGAGGAATATACAGTTTTCTTCTATATAAAAAGAAGACCTTGACTTTTAAAAGGCAAATCCTGCTCTCCTCCAATCCAGGACTGTGCCTGGCATATCACCACCAAAACCACAAGCAGTCAGAACAATGTTTTGAGGAATATTTAAAAGTAGTTTTGCTTTTCCATGTATGGATCCATAGATATTTTTTCATGATTGAACAGTGCTGTTTGTTGGTTGTTTGGGTTATTTTTGTTTTTTTAAAATCAATAATAAAAATAAAATTTCACCACAACAGTCTGGTGTGACAGTATTTCTTTTAATCTGAGACAATGCTGAGTTCCTTGGTTCCAAGACTTCTACTCTGAGTGTTCAGAAACAGGAGGTGCCCTGAGAGGCTTTCTCACTGGAGCAGAGATGTCAAAGCGCGTGTATTTAATCTTGAACGTGTTTAAAAATAAAAAATAATTGTATTAAAAAATCAAATTGTTATTGGAAATAAATACATTCTAATCTGCAGCATTTCATTTGCAGGGCTTAACTTCTAAAGCACACCTTCATAACTTGAAGGAACAAGATGGTAGAATTCCACTGAATTTGCTTCAGAAGAATCAGTAGTACTCCCCATTCCTTGCAGAAGGCATGCAGGAACATGCAGAACCTGAACTACTTTTGGTACTTCCAACTTCAATTAATAACAATTCCCTAGTTTGGAGTAAAAGCAACAGCTCAGGTTGGAATGGCCAGACTGGTATGTTCAGGGAGATTTTGTCTTGATCTACAGCTGCTCAGAAAAACCTTTAGATCTGTTCCTACAGCTAAAAGTTCTGATTTGCTAGACTAGCCCCCCAGTTAACCTGTTTCATGGGAACTGACTGCTAGTACATCTTGTTGGTGTTGTTAAAATGCTCTGAGCAGCAAGTGACTGTGAGGGAGATCAGAACATATTCAACCCACCCTCATTCCTTCTTCATACAGTTGCACTGTGTGTAAACTACCTGATTTTAGCAGGGACATCACATAGATCTACAGCAATTGCTACTTGTGAGTTCTCCCAGCTCTAATGAGGGAGGCCAAGTCTCCTTATTCACAGCACTGTATTGCTACATGAGATATGCCCATCCCTTGGAAAGGAAGTAGCATGGTCAGATCCACAGATGATTTCTCAAAAAGGGGTGAAAGGATATTATTCACTTGTGCCACAGAGTAGTGTGTTTTCTCTGGAGGCTGAACCAAGACAGAGAACAATACTGCAGGAAACCAATATATTATTTGTGTGCCACTCAGAGAAGTGAATGGGAGAAAGGGTGAAAAATTTAAAGAAAATTTATTCGTTCCTTCACAGTGCATACTCCCTTAAAAAACTGCTGTGCTTCTCAAAGATAACAGTATCTGTATCTTCATGATCCCCACACTGTAAAGATTAGATGCAAGTGAGGCTGCATCTCTCCATGTCTAAGTATCTAGCTGAATCCAGGCCTGGGAGAACAAAAGCATTGGTGTTTCTGAGATCATAAGCCAAGAACTGCTTTTATGGGAAAATACATGCTGCTGCACGTAACACCCAGCAAAAATTTTCCCAAATCCACACAACAAAATTTGTGCTTTCCTTGACACAAGAGGGTGTCTAATGACATGAAAAGACAGAAAACCATGAAAGAATAAGCAGGGAGACAGACTGGTACTTGAAGGAACACTGTAACAGAGAAACCCATTGCTGAAAAGGTTACCAAAAAAAAAATTATGAAAAGGTCATCAAGAAGTCAGTTAACTGCTGCACTAGGAGCTGTCTTATGAAATACAAGCTGTAAACCACAAGCTGCAAAGAACTCAGGAACCACATGTGAAGATATTCTGCCCTTTTCTCCTAACAAGCAACAAAGCAGCAAAAATTTGGCAGCAGACTGCACGTGACCTTCAGGCAAGGCAGAGCACAATACCACACTGCTGCTTTAGGGCCCCTCCAGCAACTCCCTTTGTACATGGAATCTGCCTTTAATCACCTCTATCAGCCGATCACAGGCAGCCATCCAATTAGGTCTGGCTGCTGAAATCCAGGGACCACTGTTTGGAAACCATGGAGCAGCAGGCTGTTTCTAAGAAGAAAAGGAAATGAGTAAGAAAAATTTTGGAATACCAAATCCCTGGCCTGACAAATACTCCATCTATATTGGAGAAACTGATCAACGAAGCTTATCTCATGACATTTTCAGATGAAGGGCTGCTCACATGCTGTGCATGAGAAGCCAAAAGAAACACATGCCAGCTCACCTGATCTGTGTATATTCTACATATTAGATGATAAATTTCATTTATCTGTGTCTCTCCTCAGCCCCACTGTCACTGAAATTACCACTGCATGACACTGACAGCACTGCAAATTATTTACTACACCCCTTTTGATCCCAGAGTGTTTTCTCCATCAGCTTTGCCCATTTTAATTTGGTGAACAGTGACATTTCCCCTGCTTTACAACTGAAGCTAAAAGTAGCCTCTTTTATTTAATAACTTTCCAAACTTCATCAGAAATGTGTTTTATACAGCAGCACAAGCACTGGGAACAAACTGGGACTATGAATAGTTCTGAAGAACCAAAAGAGGATCAAACTAAATTAGCCATTGAAAGAACCATCTCTCCCTCTTCAGGAGGGGACAATTCTTTCAACCAATTACAATACCACAAATTGGAAACAAACACATCCTCTTTAAATACATGTTTTCAAAAAAGCAATTAAAACCACCATTCATAGCCTTTTTATTCTCCTCATAGTTTATTGAATGAAATGAAACAAAATGAAACATACACAAACACAAAAAATAAGTATCTCATGTCTCATCTTGTAAGGCAGTCCTTTAGAATGAACATCAAGGAGCTCTTCCAAGTACAAAGGCCAAAAGAGACCACAGTGCCACAATGCTGGAGACTCTATGGGGCAAGAATAATAAACTGCTGTTACGTGACTTAAATTTAGGGCTTTATTTTGTATTTATTAAGCACCGAGCTTATTTTCTGACCTGTGTCAGGCCAGAAATTTACCCTCTATGAACATCACTATTCCCACCTCAGGAGAGGGGAATCTGGAATTTTCTCCTACTACTGAGCTGTAGAAAAATACACATCCATTCCACACTCGGGAGACACTGCCTCCCTCTCCTCAAACTTGTTAGAGTTAGAACCATAGGTACTCTCTGTTATGGCAGCACTTGTAGGGATTTGTGCTATCTATGTGGTAAACATTCCCTGGTCTATCGGGATCAGGATTAAAGTCCAGTCGTCCAGGGCTGAAAGCTCCCAAGCAGCCAACCAACAGTCAGCAAGGGGAACTGCTTCTATACCCCTTGCTCTCCTGAAGGGCTTGGCAGAAGGGCACTGCCAAAAAGTGTCACTCTGCTGCTGGGACAAGGCCTGGCATCCCCAGAGGAATGCCTTTCCCCCTCCCCATTCCCGTGATGCCCATCACTCACTGCAGCAGGCAGTTCACACTCGGGGAGTGCCTCCAGTGGCGATAGAAGGAAACCCGGAGATGAGGGTGCTGCTTGTAATCCCGCAGGACAAGCCTGACGCTGTAATGAAAGCAGATGTCATGAGCCAGGCTTTGCAGGCTGCTTACAGCACCCCACAGCTCAGGACAGGAATCTCTTTATCTAAGAGATAAAGCACAGCAGAAGAAGGATGGGCTGACGGCCTGGATCAAACAAGATCAGGAGACAGATATTAAAGACTTTCTGGTCACTTACTGCTTGAATTTATTGGAGAGAAGAATGAACTGGTTCTTTGAAAGCTGCCTGACATCAAAGCGACAAAGAGCTTTAAACTCTTGGTAAATCTGCCTTTCATTCAGCCCTGGCCAGCCTCGGACATGGACAACCAAGGCAGGGGGATGTTGGCAGGGAGCATCTTCCCCAGAAAAATTCTGGAAAATGTACAATAATGAAACATAATCTGAATCAGAAATACTATAGATGCACCGGTAATATAATCAGAAAATACGCAAAATGTGACTTATAAATAAGAGGTTGCATAACACAGCTGTTGTTTTAATTTTTTTTTCTTTTGTCCCATGGTTCTTCTATACATGAGTCATAAAAGCAAACTGTCACATTGCCACGGAGAAACCACCAGAGAAACAGCAAGCTCTCTTACAGAGCAAAGAGAATTAGGACAACATAAACTGACTAATGCCATCTCACGGGAAACAGTATCAACACATTTCACAAAGCAGAAATTCAACTCATTTGCCATTTTGAAAGGTCAGTCGTGTCATTTGTGTGACAACAACTTCTGCCAAGGTGGGCGCAAGGCACCGGTGGACTTTCCTCCTCTCCTGAAGCCATCAACGAGGCTACTGAGCTACGCACCCCGCAAGCCGGTCACAGACCTGCAATTCATACGCACAATGCTTGAAACACCACCTCGGATGAAATTCACTTTGTTCAGGTACTCAGCTAACACGGAGAGATATTGAGAGAAAGAAGGATCAGCCTTCACTCCATCACTGCATCAGAAAACAAAATGGAACAGTTTTGTCTCTCCAGCACTGCACTGCTGCACAGTCTCTGGAGCACAGAGCTCCTGAAGAGGCTCTTCAATTAGTGACATAATAAGTATTTCAGATCTTGGTATCTTCTACAGAAGTCAAAAAGCTGCAAGCAAGGGAAGGAATTTGAGCAGCTGCCTCTTAGGAACTTAACTGAAAGCACTGAATCACACAGATTTCAAAAATGGAAACAATGGAAAATTATTTGACCCTTACCCAAGTGAACTGAACTTGGGAGAGCGTTCAAGGATAAAGGAGTCACAACGCCATTTCCCAACCTCTGAGCCTTGTATGGCCCCTGACTTAACTTTTAAAATGTCAGCTTTGACATAAAGCTACTACTTTCGGATTTATAAAATAAAAATCTAATTAGAACAGTGACATTTCCAGTAACACTTCCTCTTATCCAAAAGGAAGGTCAGCCTTCAATACAAAAAAATCAGCCGGAGCAAAATGATGACTGCTTTCCATAGGACCCATTCACACAATGCCATTTTCAGTAAACATTTAAACAACACTCACTCTGTGGATCTGCACAGTAGCAAATGAGCTGACTTCAGAAGAACTAGAATGAGGAATAATGAGGTGACATTAGAACCAAGTTAAAGAAAAGTAACTGAACAAATGTAAAGCAAAAACTCACTAAAGTGCAGCTAAGTTACCAAGAGAAACGCACTACATACAAACAAGTATTTCTTAGTATCAAATAGAGCCACAGATCAGGAAAGGAACCACCAAGACCCAATAGAAACTCTTCTTCAGAGTTAAGAAGCACTTTACCTGAACCACAGAGAAATGCATCATAGCCTGCCTCATGAGGAGATTTCTTCTCAGCTGTAAGTGCCCAACAAAATCCTTTAGCATGCTATGGAAACTGCTCCACTGCAGTACCCTAAAATTCTTAAGATCACTGTTCTTTTTTGGGGTTTTCCCCACACCCCCTCTCAGCTCTGTTTCCTTCCTCACCCTGAAACTTTTACACCTCACAGAAAGTCTATGCTTCCACCAAGCACAAACAATACCAACAAAAAAGCAGCAGCTACATGAATGGCTGAAAAGCTTAGCAAGACGGACATGAAAAATTTTAACTTTTACGAAGTTCTGAACCTAACTGTGTTGTATACATTACTGATGGTATAGGAACCATTACAGAAGAGGAGGCCCTGTGCTGCAGGACACCCTGCTGCCAGGAGAAGACGGGAAATGTCTACCTTGCAGCAGGTATCACAACACGTACTGAACACAACCTCCTGCACACGCAGCACCACTGACCCTGCACAAGCCAATGAGCTCCTGCTGTTTTCTGGGACCTCTCTGCCATTAGTTCTCACTGTTTCCCACCTCCCCTCACCCTTTCCAAGGGCTACCAACTCTATGCAGCACGAAGGTGAGCTCAGTTTAGCCCAGCTTAGCAGCACAGTACAAACCTGCCCTGCATTACCCTTGGCAGGTACCAGGGACATGCAGAACACAACATTTTGGGAGCCCAGGTTTTGGGTCTGGACAAAAAATGTGTGTTGGCAACTCTATGCAAATTCAGCAGAACCACTGGCATTCACTCATACTGTGCATGAGGATATCCACAGAGCAAAAAAAAAACCCTTTTAGCTACCTGACTTTGCAGATTTGCTTAAGAACTTACCGTATCTTGAGCAGTCACTTGCAAAAGCGATCACTGGGCACATTGGATCTTCAGGATTTAGGCTGCTGCTGAAGACAAGTGGATGTGTAAGATTTTTGTCTTTTCCTCATTACATTAGAGACAAGTTACTGTTCTCTAGTGACCTGTGGCTTTATCTCAGAAAAAGATACTGGAGACTTTAGAAGGAACTTTGGTAGTATTCAAGGAAAAGGCTAAGATGCTTAGTTCGGTATCTATCAGGTTTTTTCCTGAAAACTAACCCCTAAATTCTTCCTCAGTCTCTTCACCAAATAAAACCTCCTAAGCTGCAAGTCTGCTCTAATTGCATACAAAAAATGTGAACAGAACCAAAAATCAATTTAAAACTCCAAAGAAATGGTTGACTAGAGGGTTCTATTTGAATGTGGAACTCTGGAGGACAAATTAACAAACAGATCCCCATGGAAAGACTGAAATAAAAGAAAGAACAAACACACATAAAACTCATGAGAATTTGCAGTCTGAAATTGCTAATCAAAGAAAAGAAAAACCAAACCGGAACCCCAGTACTGTTTTTATAAGCACTGACTTTGCATCTCCTTCTTGGGAGTAGGGGGTGAGAAGAAAGAGGCAAACTTTTCGGGTTTTTAGCAAAACTGACATGAAAACAATTTAATCACAAAAGAAGTGTAAAAAAGAGGACTCTTCTACCACATCATAACTAAGCTCATGAGATATGACACCTACTTAATGTGCTCCATCTGAACATTGTATTTAGCTACTGCTTTGGGCTCAGTGTAACTCTTTCTTGGGAGCTGGCATTTCAAATTAGGGTGCATTTTCACAGAAGATTGAAATTCATTTCACAACATGACATAAACAACATACAACTCTAAGACTGCATGGAAATCTATCTGCAAGACAAACTTATGAGCAATGAAGTAATGGTGGTAGAATACAGGAAGTGACTTAGAACTAATAATGTACTCCACAATTCCTTTATGAGAAAGATGAACAAATAATTTGCTCCTAAATCCAGAAAGACAAGAATGCAACTGAAAAGCATGTGGGAGGAGGGAAAGTATCAATGGATGACATGACTGACTTTGAAATACCTTTCACAGGAATACAAAGATATTGCTGAAGGCTTTATAGCCAACTACTTACCTGCACAAAACCGTATAAACCTCCAAAAGATTAGATGCTCGAGGAAACAGACATTGCTAAAAAAGAAGAATGCTTTAGAAAACCAACCAAGACAGATAATCATGGTTAGACAACTCATTTACTGGTACTGCTGATTCATTAAGATCTAAAAATCAGCTGTCTCAGGGAAATACTGAGTACTGGTCCCAGTTCTGCAAACATTGAGCGCTGAGGAAAGATATCCTCTCTTTTGGGTGAAAGATAAACTTAATTTCCAAAAAGACCTTTGCATCTCACCTTCCAGATGGATTTTGTTACAGTCTTGGTGTCTATGAGGACAGGAAACAGGTTATGAATGTTTCTTTTAAACTCCTCATAGCTTTCTGAAAGCAAGACACACGTGGAAAAAGATATTGTATTGCTGAGGAAGCACTCAGTGTTATTTCAAAGGAATACAAAACTGAAGAGAAGCCACAAGATGTATGCACCACTCCAGCAGTAAAGCTCAGATGAGGCACCTAGCACTGCTGCTTGCTAAGCACTGGGTGTGGCTGGGTGGCAAATGACCACTGTGCTTACTGTCCCATCCTCAGTGCAAAGGCAGCAGCCTGGGGACATCAGCTTTGTACAGAATTACCTGGAAGGGGCTTGTAGAACTTGTCATGAAGATGCATGAGGTCCATAAGCATGTTGTGTCCCACCAGGGGCTACAGGAAGAATATAAATATAACAGTTCATTGCTGCACACGTTGAACAGTGGACAGAGATAACCAACTTTAGGAATGTTCAACAGCTGCATCTGCACAACCACACTTAAAAATTCATTCAAGCTGTAAGGTTCAAAGGGACACTGCTTTCAGAAGTCAGACCTGTGGGCTCGCTGAGGAGAGTATTTTCTCAGCATTATTCTATTTCCAGTGGACCTAACGAGCTAGGTGGATTCTCAGTTGAGCTGAACACTGGCAAATCTTAACAGTGATCAGATTCACAAGGGGAGGGACAGTCTTTGCCTGCACATCGCCCATAGTCTTCTGAAGCTGAAATTAATTCAATGATTTGCATAAAGATAATACGAATTTGCACACATAATTATGCCAATGGTCCACATGGCCCAATAAACTGGTCTGTCACATGTTAAAAAGCATAACTTGCCCAAAAGGCAAGCATCTGCTTTCTTTGATGGTGACTCATGCTGTACAACACAAGGATTTTCAACATTGTGGACTCCTGCGTTTTCCCAAGTGACAGAAGAAACACACTGCAGAATGGGTTCTGGCTTCTTCCCTGACTACACTTGGTTTGCAGGAGTAGCAGAAAAGTAACATGGGGAAATCTAGTATTTGGACCCACAATTCTGAGCATGCTTTGGAAGCAGAGCCTGATCAGTATGAAGATGTAAGGTTTAATACAATTTTTTTTTCTAACCCTGACTGCAGTCTAACAATTCATCTCTGTTTTACTGACAACTAAACAAGATGATCACACTGAATCATTGTGTCATTTAATACAAATTACTACTTTACCTTTTATCATCCTTCTACATAGAGCACAGCAAGTCAAAGAGATTAAAAATTAGAGAAGGGATGCAACATTTTACCTTCTTGGCTTTAACAAGTGTCCGGAAGAGGTTGGTGAAGCCCCGAGCAGACATGAGAATGAGATCCTTCTGGCAGAAGTCATAAGAAGAGTTCTCCAGAAGCCGACGATGCTGTGGACTCACTTTTTTCACCATTACCTGAAAACAACAGCCTTTGGGTATTTCAGCCTCCCATGCTAGTTTTATGTACGTTGCTTCCTGGGGTTCAGCAATGCTGAGGAGAAGTTCAGCTCCCAGGATAGGCAGGAAGAACTAGTGCCCTCCCTGGGGCCTTCGGACTGTCTCATTTCTCTTCTGTATGGAGAAGAGTAATCCAGATCCAAAAGAGACCTGCTCTAGAGGTGCTGCATTAATGCTTCTCCTGTTAAGAAGATGCTTCCTGCCATATGGGGGATTTTGAGCACAGAGCAACATAATTCAGTTTAACTTGACACCAATATGGTAAATTTGTGGCACCAAACCCAAACAGCAGTCAAACAAACCAATTCCCCAAAGGCTATGCTTCAGGAGAGAAGGCTGGATAAATCTGTCACTCTGTTGACACTGATTATCAGATCAAAATAGTACAAATGCAAAAAAAAAAAAAAAAAAAAAAAAAAAAAAAAAAAAAAAAAAAAAGACTTCTGTAATCTATTTCTAAGCAATTTACTCATAGCATGTTTTGGGAAGTCAGCATTAGGTTTAATTCAGAAAACACCAGATCTAAAGAGCAATAGCAAAACAGCAAGCCATGTAACAGACAAGAGTAAAAGTCTTCAAAGCAACTACATGGCAAAAGTCAGCAAAGGAATACCACACCAAAAAATGCTAAAAACTGTACATTCTTGTGGAGGTGCTGCAGGAGAGATCTAACAAAGTCTGGAAACATAGAGAGGGTCCCTCCAGAAGTGCATAAAGAATACGTACTGCCAGCTCAAGGTATTTTGTAGCTAGAGGACAAACAGAAATCAGTTATTCAGTTTTCTGGATCCCTTTTCTTGGGATCCCACAATCAACAAAGCTGTTCCTTTGTCATTGTCTTCTCCTCCTCCTCCTGGATCCCATCATTAAAAGTGCAACATTTCAGAGCCCCTGCAATAATGACAGTCCTGTCTGTCTTGATAGGAACCTTTTTTCAAATGGTCCACATTTCCATCTCACCTTCCTGTCTCCAAGAGGCTGTGTCCATATATTTTGGAGAGCATGTCTCAGAACCAGCTGAACTTCAATCATCTGATATCCTGAGACCAAAACCAAAACCACAGAGTAAAAATTTCAGAAGTGCATAAAACCCTGTTTAGAAAATAATATTTTTCTAGACAGAAGCACTGACCTGATGTTCTCCCTCAGCATACAGAAAATACTCCTGAATGCAGGATCTTTCTACACTACCATACATGATGACAGCAAAAAACAAACAAGACCAAACAAAACCAACAACAATCCAAAGAAAACTAAACAAACAAAGAAAGTCAAAGTGAGCATTTTGGGCAAATAAGCTTTTGTGACACAGGAGGAAATAAAATACTAACTGAGAAGAAGAAGGAGTAAGGCTAATACTCTGAAAAAGACTTTCTGGGGTTTTGAAAGGCTTCAGAGCAATACACACAAAAGCCAAGCACAGATAAGAGGTATCAATGCATTTTTCCCCACTGCTGAGAAGGAACTAACACAGTCCTCTTCCAAACAGCATGCAAAAAGACACACTGATCTGTCTTACTGCCTACTTAAATAAATGTCTTTCTTGTCACTGGTGCTCACCATTGCCAGACCCTATTAAAATATCAGTACACAAATGCAGAAAAGGTTATGAAGGACAGAAAATATTATTCCCTGACCTAGTGGATTAAGATCTGTTTTTTGTAAGCAAACCTACAAACTACTCTCTGCTACCATCCCCCCTCCCTTAACTCATCCAAACCAGCACAGATGTTCCTCAACTCTGCTATAGTGCTTCAAAAAGCTAACACAGGTGGTAAGCACCCTGTTTATCTCTACTGGCACATATATGTCTCCACTGGTCTCCTTGTTGCTCCACATGAGAAGCAGCAAACTCTGAAAGGAGACCTGCCTTTCCCTTCTTCAAGGGGAAAAAAAAAAGAAAAAACAAAATCCAAGAAACCAAACAAACAACTTCCCCCAAACAAACAAAAAACAAACGAAAAAGAGATCACCCAGGACTTAAAACAAGCAACTGCAAATTCTCCAGTTGCTGCTCTGAAGAAGGACCAAATGGAAGACAGCTACTATCAAGCATGCTCCAAGCACCTAGACATCCACTTCCATTACAGAAAGACTGACCACCCCAATGGAGCAGAAATAGAGAGTCAAGGGATGAATGCCTGACAAGAACTGAAGCACAGAGAGGGGCAAATCCTTGTAAAGGCCAGATGGGCACAAATTATTTTACTCTTAACAGAGCAGAACAGGCAGTAAAGGACAATGACAACCTCAGAGATTCAGAAGTATAGTACCTAAGAGGACACCCTGTTTCATACCACTCAGATCCTGCAAAGTCATAGTCTCCTCTTCCTTTGCTGTAGCTATCCAACAGGTCACTTCATCAATTGCCTTCTTCAATGCATCTCTGTCCAGACCACTAAAGCAGGATCAAAAGGAAAAAGGCAGAGTGTGAGAAGAGACTCTTTATAGATGGAGCCTTGTGCCTTGCTGTGGGAACACAGAAACATCACTTCCCAACATTCACCCAACTTTCCAGACTGTATTCTGTGGTCTTGGCCTCCCTTCAGACAGACCACAGCATACTGGAACAGCTGGTGTCAAGGCATTCAGACCAATATGCTTTGGTATTTCTGCAAAAAGTAATCTGAGTGAAGGTGAGCTGTTAATACACTCAGTAATGAGGAGCCACCTCTCTGAATAGACCTCACCTGCTGACTTTCCAGCTACCCTCTAAGAGATGCTGGCTGAGCATCTTCTCTTGTACCTCATTCATGTATGGAATTCCATCTTTGAGAAACTGCAAGGGAAAAAAACCCAAAACAACAAAAACCCAGATTGGTTACTCTTCCCTGGACTTTTTTTGCAGCAAATTAGAGGACAGCAGGTTAGCCAGATCCAAAACTGGCATATACTTGGAAGACGCTGTTCCTCCTCAGTCTCAGAATATCCTCTTCAAAAATATTAATGGCAGGTAATCCAAGATGCATTCTAACATAAAAGAAAATTATGTATGGGGGAAAGAAAAGGATTTTTGTCTACTGCAATAATTTTTTTTCTCTACTTTTACCTTTTCTTTAATGAGATCATAAAATCATAGGTTGGAAGGGACCAAGACCATCCAGTTCCAAACCCTCTGCCATGGGCAGGGACACCTCACACTAGACCAGGTTACTCAAAACCCCATGCAACCTGGCCTTGAATACCTCCAGGGTTGGAACATTCAGAACTCCTCTGGACAGCCTTTTCCAGTGTCTTAACACACCCAACAGTGAAGAATTTCTTTCCAGTATCTAATCTTATCTACCCTCTATTAGTTTACAGAACCAAAGAATTGTCACAGTTGGAAAAGACCTTGAAGATCACTGAGTCCAAGCATCAACCCAGAAAAAATCACCATGCCCACTGCAGCGTGCAGTGACACGTCTACAGATTACATCTCACCAGAGATGGTGACTCCACCACCACCCTGAACAGCCTGTTACAGTGCCTGACTACTGTTTCAGTAAAGAAATTCTTCCCAGTATCTAGTCTAATCCTCCCCTGGTGCAACTTCAGGCCATTTCCTCTTGTCCTGTCTTACTTGGAAGAAGAGACCAACACCCACCTTACTAGAGCCTCCTTTCAGGTAGTTCTAGAGAATAAGGTGTCCCCTAAGCCTCCTCTTCTTGACACTAAACAGCTCCAGTTCCCTCAACTGCTCCTCATAAGACTTGTGCTCTAGACCCTTCACCAGCTTCACTGCCCTTCTCCGAACTCACTCTAGCACCCTGATGTCCTTCTTGTAGTGAGGGTCCTGAACTGAATACAGTGCTCGAGGTGCAGCCTCCCCAGTGCTGAGTACAGGCCAACAATCACTTTCCTAGTCCTGCTGGCCACACTATTTCTGATACAAGCCAGAATGCTCTTGACCTTGGCCACCTAGCTAGGCACACTGCTGGCTCATAATCAGTTGGCTGTCAAACAACACACCCAGGTTGTTTTTCCTCTGGGCAGCTTTCCATTCACTCTTTCCCCAAGCCTGTAGCACTGCATGGGGTTGTTGTGACCTAGGTATGGGAGCTGGCACTTGGCCTTGTTGAACTCATAAATTGGCCTTGGCCCATCAAAAAAACTGTTCCACCTCATCCTATCACTTCACCCCCCTGTAAAAGGACCCTCTCCAGCTTCCCTGTAGGCACCCAGGTACTGGAAGGTCTCCCTGGAGGCTTCTCCAGGCTAAACAACCCCAACTCTCTCAACCTGTCTTCACAGAAGAGATGGGCCAACCCTCTGACCATCTTCATGGCTCTCCTCTTGACTTGCTCCAAGAGTTCCATGTCCTTCTTATGTTGGGGGTCCCAGAACTGGACACAGTACTCCAGGTGGGATCTCACCAGAGCAGAGGGGAAGAGTCAGCTCCCTCAGCTGGCTGCACTTCTTTTGATGCGGCCCAGGATATGGCTGCCTTTCTGAGCTGCAAGGGCACAGTGATGGCTCATGTTGAGCTTCTCATCAACCAGCAGATCCAACTCATTCTCCTCAGGGCTCTCTCAAACCATTCTCCACCCAGCCTGTACTTCAAGTATCAAGATATTATGGTGCTTCCTACTCAAAATTGCTGAACAATGATCATTTTATGCGATGACATAATCTCAATTTTAGGGGAAATGTGGCAATCTGTAAGATGCAGGTAAACTGAGAGTTCCACACCTTGATGGCTTGTGAAGATTCCCACTGGAGTCTGTCTAGTAACTCTTCAGCTCACCAGACATAGGTTTTCTTTCTCTGAGGTCAGGAAATCTGTCTTAGGCTGACAAAGATGTGGTTATTGCCTCTATGACAGCTGAGAAAGATCAGCACTCACTCTCCCTATTGATAATGAACCACATGATACATTCATACTTCAGCAAGATGCTATCTACCCTAGAAACACTGAGCATATTAACTCAGGAATATTAATTCCACATTTCTCCTGTAATTGCTCAGGCTTCCTCTGTTCTAGCTTTCTGGCACAGACATGACATACCTTATTATAGTCAAAGCCATAATGAGACAGGAACTGAATGCTAGAGGCAGAGAGGGTGAATTCAACATCCGTAACTCCCAGTGTTGAGGGAAAGAGAAAAAAGTTGTATGAATGTACCACATACCTACAATGAAACAAAAAAAAAAAATCTCTATAGAAGATAATCACAAGAAATAAACTCCTCCCAAGAGAATTCTGCATCAAATCTCAACTGCGCTCTCTTCATTGTAACAGAAAACTGCTTTTTTTACTTACTTGTTTGCATTTTCATTTGAGAATATTGCCAGCCCTGCAAACGAGAAACCTCTGTTGAAATGGTAACGTTTAGCTGGATGCCTACAGATGTTGTGAAAATGAGTTAAGGCATGTGGGAATCCCCTGATGGAGTGCCAAGTTTTCTATTCAAAAATGCCACAGGGCAAATCTTAAGAGCAAATGCTGGGCCACTCTCCAGCTCCCTGAAGGCTGAACAGGGACAGGCTTTTAGTCCTAAGTGGGGAAAGGAGTCAAATCTGATTAAACAGCAATCAGACTGAGCATTGGGTGAAAAGAGGTGGGTTGTTGACCAAAATCTCCAAGTCTGTCAGTCCACCTACACTACAACAGCTGCATTCCGAAGAAGAGGACTGAAACATGTTTTTTTACTACTTAGGTTCTTTTTTCTATTAATCTCTGAAAAGCACATTAAGATCTTAAATAGCCTAAGGCTTTGAACAGTATTTTAAATGGTTTTGGTGCCGGTTTCTTGGCCTCTCACTGGCTCTTATCGGTCTGTAACCTTCCACAACCATAGGCTCTTTCTTGTGTAGATTTTTTGATTATTGGAGAAACATCAGAAATACTGGCCTTCATTTTCCTCTGATAGTCTGCTTACTCATACACTGTATCAAATGACACAGCCCTGAGTATGGTTGCTGTCACCTACCTCTTGCTTGCATCCTCTGCCTTACAAGTCCTGTACCCTACCTACATGCAGCCTTTCAGCATGAAAAAAAATTAGACCAGTAAGAATACAGCCCACCTGACTTTATGTTATTTAAAATATTAAAAAGTGGACAGCAATCAGAGGGGAAAAAGAAAACCCTAGCCAGACACATGTCTCTGTAACAAGTGAATTAAGACTTGAGCTACCTTCAGAGCGTGCCAGCTGGCAAAAGTACCCTTTTGACTGGGGACTTGGGAGGTTATTTTCTGTGTCAGAACAGGACTTACCAAACTGAGTAACAGTGAAGCGCTGCACACTCTGCCTGGCCTTCAGGTACCGCTCTGCAGGGGAGTCAAACAGACTATAACAAAACCAGAATTGGGGGAAGGGGGAAACAGTTTTTTGCAATGCACAGTTTTTTCTCACAAAGCCCAGAGCAGCAGGTCTCCCTCACATTTCAAGTCCAACAGCTTTACCTGGGCTTGTTATTTTGTGAAAAGGTTGAATGTAAGCCAGTGAACTCCATATCAAGGGCTGTCGAGGTGGAATTAAAAAAAAAAAAAAAAAAAAAAAAAAAAGACTAAAATTGAACATGAAAGTTGCATTTCACCAGCATCAGGACAAGGATCTCTGAACACTTCACTGAAACCTCCGTGTCAAACCCACCGGCAGGAAGCTCAAGGAAAGGCAAATGAATGCTCCCACTCCCTCATCCCTGTGACAGGGTGAGGCACGGACCCACACACCCCACCGCACTCCCCAGAGGGGGCTTACCCCACCCCTTGGAGCCTGCCCACCTGTAACTAACACCCTGAGCCCCGGGCACACACAGCCGAAACCAGCACCGCAGGGCGGGCTCGCTTTCCAGCCTCTGCTGCCTGTTATAAGACCCAGCTTCTCGCTCGGGCACCGCCATTATCTGCTTAAATAACACCTTAGCGCCGCACCCTCGCCCCTGGCCTGGCAGGGCCCGCCGCCCCCTCCCTAGGGCGGGAGCCGAGCTTATCCGGCTGCTCAGGGTGCACAGACCGCTCCCCGGGCTCACCCAGGAAGGCGGCGCGGTGGATGCGGCCCTGCATCAGGGGCAAACTACGCTCGAAACCCGCCGCACCCACATCCATGGCGGGATCCCGACGCGCTGCCCCGGCGCGACGCGCCTGCGTGTCCGGCCCGGCACCCCCGCCACCTATCCCCCTCCGGCGGGAGCACCTCTGGAAAAAAGAAGGCGGAACCCTTCGGGACCCGAGCACGGCGGTAAGGGGGGAAAAGGCAGCAAACGGCGAGGTTGGCTCGAAACTTGAAAGACTGAGACGTGTCCGACAGTGCACAGGGCCGCCGAGCTCTGCCCATCCATCGGCCAGCAGGCAGGCAGCGGGAAGGCACAGGAAGAGGGACGGGGGCTTCTTACCCCCCAGCGCTGCCATGCTTCCCTCCGAGACCTGGGTGGCTTAAGTTACTAGAATCTAAGGGTTGCAAAAAAATTGCCGAGATGAGTTAGGGGAGCCGAATCTTTTCACCAAGTTTTCGCATGTAACTTTATTACAGTTGCGAACGTTCATATAAATTACTGCATTTTGCAAAATTAGACTGGCCATATACATGGATCAAACATTTCAAGGAGTTCAGACTCGAAAAAAACAATAAATAAATAAATTTTAAAAACAAGAAAATATACTTGAAACTTACTGAATTCTGAAGTGAATTCTCAAGTAAATTCTGTTAAGCCTGCTAGGTTGAACTACAACATTATATACACTAGCCTTAAAAGAAAGATGTTGGAGGCTTAGAATCAAGAATGTGACACACTTCAATGCATGTAGAAACATTTTATTGTAAGTTCCAACTTTCTCCAGTGCTTGACCTTCACTGTGCTTCTATACGCACCTAAAGCAGTGATCACTGTTCCTCTGAACGTTTCCCTCAGGGTCTCCAATTTACTGATAAATTCTTCGGGGTTCACGCAGAACGACACCACCCTCCTCCATAGCTTTTTCAAACTCCTTAATCTTGTTGAAAAGACAGACAGACAGCAGTAAGTACAACGAAAAGTCATCAGCACAGACATATCAGTGGGGATGTGTTACTGAAGGGACAGAGATTAGCAGCCTCACTGAAGCATAATGCCAGGAACTGCAGCCCGTCAAAGTTACTCCTTTGAGAATTGCAAGAAGGGATTGTCTATCCATGTAAAAAAATAATTGTGAGAACTAAAATTAATGCTTAAAAAGACAAAAGAAGGCCAAATAAATTTCAGGAAATGGATACTTGCCGAATCACAATGATGTTCCCAGGGGATAACAGCTTTAAAGTTCACAAAGTTGATTCCTGCTTCTAAACAGCGCTGCGCCATCACACGACCAAGGTTTTTGCATGCTGTTACTCCCTTGGGACTGTACAGGTATTTCTTTATGGCCCACTCTCGGGTAGAGGCAGATACCACAACATCCCCATTACAGCGCTCAACGAAGGCTTCTACATAATGCTGGGTCCGCTCAAGACGTAACCTGAGAGAAGGCAATGGAAACATGGGATTATGATGTCTTTTCCAGATGTAAAGAGAGAACACATCCCAATGCTTAACTGTGTGACTCACTTAAAGTAAAACTGAATGAACTGAAACTATCACTACAATGATTCCTTAATATTGCTTCTATTTTGTTATCTAGGTTTTTACTTTCTTTATTAGAACACAAAATAGGGCTAATTCTACCAGTTCTACAGAGTGAAATTCCAAAAGCAGATTTTCACCAGCCATGCAGGTGACAGTCCTATGCATTCCTCACACCAGCATTCACTCTGAACCAAGCACTTGTCAGGCAGCTCTCCATAAGCCATAACATACAACCACACAGTAATAGGAGCAAATATTTGTTATTACTCTGAGACAATACCACATTTCCAAGTATGACCAAACTGGGTGTGGTTCTTCCCTCACAAACAAAATAATCATTTTGAATCCCCATCTTAAAATTATTTTCCAGAGAACAAGCAATCGGCATTTTCTAAAATCAGTCGATCAAACAAACAAAACCCCAGCCCAGACTCAAGTGCACAGGACTACTAAAATCCTAACATCATTTACTTAAGCAATATTACTGCTACTGAGCAAGAAATGGAAAGATCTTAAATACATATGCTTTCACATGGTGCTGGCTCACTGTTCTCTGACTGCAGAAGATACCCTTTTAATTAAGAACAACTAAGGGGGCTACTGATTCAACAGCCCCAAATACTCATTTTGTAGGAACTAAACCTGTTGAGATTTTTTTAGCTGTTTCTGCTGGCAACTTTCTGACCCACCTATGCCAGAATTCACGCTTTGGCCATGTTGTCTTCCAGCCACGCTCCTTCCTAGCAAGGGCCAACTGCTCCAAGTTCCGAGGATTCCTGTTTGTAAAGTCTGGGGCAACAATCTCATTTTCGCTTGTGTCTACTTCAGTCTCAGTTTTGGGACTGCTTGTAGTTGATGCAAAAGAAGGACCTTGAGGGAAAGCAGGAAATAAAACCCCAGAGTCTTAAAAAAAAATTAGTGCAGACAACAGAATAAATACAATGCAAAAAGATGCACCTTGTAGAAGTCAGTAGGGCAATATATATATATATTATATAAATATATATATATATATAAAAACACCAAATAGATGGTTTACCAGAACTCAGTCTGTTTCTCCAGTTTATGAGATAGGCCATAAGCTAAAAATGCAAAGTTTAAGGGCTAACTGTGGTTAAAGAACCATGCATGAAAAACACGTTTAGGCATGATTAGAAGATCCTTGGGATAAAGGCTTCATGGAATAGTGAACTACACACGGATCCCATGAGCGTATCAATTAAGTTAAAAATCCCCGATCCTGTCATACTAATCGTCAACAATTAATTCTAGCAAAGACGAAAATGGAATTAGGCTTTCAAACTCACTCTGCTACTCAACTTTTCGGTCCAGAGAGGCAGCGACAACCCCCCACTAGGGTGAAAGTCAGGGCCTCTCCTCGTGGGACGCTCGCACCGCCAGACGCACCAGCAGCGCCCTCACCCCGCAGCAGCCGGAGCGGCTGCCGCAAGCGGCAGCTCGGGCCGGGGCCTGTGCACGGAGGAGCAGCCCCGCTAAGACACCCAGCTGCCGGATCACCCAGGAAAAGCCGGCACGGCGAGCCGCGCAGAGGCTAAGCTTACCCGCTCCACCTGCCTGGAACCTGCCGGCCGCCAGCAGCAGGCAGCGGCGGCTGTTCAGCGCCATGGGGAGCCAGTGCCTGACACAGACTCGGGCAGCAGTCACCTACTCCCAGCTCAGGGGCACCTGGGCGCCGCCATCTTAGGGAAGCCGGCACTGCCCCCGGAAGCCAATCTGAGAGGACTGCCCAGTGTCACACGGAAGCACTGAGTGCCTTTCCGCCTTTCCTTCTTTTCTCCTTTTCTCCTTTTCTCCTTTTCTCCTTTTCTCCTTTTCTCCTTTTCTCCTCTCCTCCTTTCCTCCTTCCCTCCCTCCCCCCGCTCCCTATATCGCCTCCCGTTCCGCTGGGTAACTGCCGCCTCCCTCCCCTGCACAGGCGGCCTGAGAAAGCGCAGGGAAGTGTCAGTAAACTTCCCTAACTCGAAGAACGTGGGGTTTATCCCCGGGCAAAAAGGCGTGAGGTGATACTGATCAGCAGAGACCGGGGTTACGTTTCCTGGAACAGGGTCTAAAGAGGAAGGACCTGAGCTCGGGAAGCAGGGCAGGGAGTTCGGCTTCAGCCCTCTCCCAGTGCCCACCTGAGCCACAGGAGTGAGACCAGAGCCACTGCAAAACCCGTCTACTGTTCCTCAATGCAAAAATAGTTCTTTAGCGCTGCAAACTGCAGATCTACTACTTAGCCTTTGACACCGTCTCCCACAGCATTCTCCTGACAAAGCTGTCAGCCCAGGGCTGACAGGAGCACTCTGTGCTGGGTTAGGAACTGCTGAAGGCCCCCAGAGAGTGGTACTGAACGGTGCTGATCCAATTGGCAGCCACTCACCTGTGGTGTCCCCCAGGGATCAGTGCTGGTCCCAGTTCTGTTTAATACAGACGGGTGAGCCTTTCTTGGGGTACGAAGTCTAAGAGGTGTTCCCACCAAGGTGCACAGTCAGGGCTCCGATTTTGCTGCCTTCAGACTCCGCTAGCCTCGTTCAGTGCTTCTGTTCCAGACTCAGCTAACCTCCTCCTTTGACTGCTCGAGAGTGAGCTGAGAGTGAGTTCGGAAGCTCCCCTTTTACTGCCCCCCCCCCCCCCCTCCCCCCCCCCTCTAATCCTGCTCATGCGCAGCTGAGGCAAACCCTAATGGGGCGGGGGCTTAACTCAGGTGGGCTTAACACAAGCTCACGGCTCCCACCTCGTAATTAGCACCTGAGTGCCTCAAACATGGGGCTGTGTAGGCATGCTCAGGCCCTTCCTCTACACATTCTGCTACAGTTTAATGTCTTCATTGATGATTTAGATGAGGGGATTGAGTCCACCGTTAGCAAATATGCAGATGACACTAAGCTGGGGAGGGGGGAATGTGGATCAGCTGGAAGCCAGGAAGGCTCTGCAGAGGGACCTGTACAGACTGGAGAGTTGGACTGATTCCAATGGGATGAGGTTCAACACAGCCAAGTGCTGGGTCCTGCACTTTGGCCACAACAACCCCATGGGGAGCTCCAGGCTGGGGACAGAGTGGCTGAGAGCAGCCAGGCAGAAAGGGACCTGGGAGTCTGGATTGACAGGAAGCTGAACATGAGCCAGCAGTGTGCCCAGGTAGCCAAGAAGGCCAATGGCATCCTGGCCTTTATCAGGAACAGCGTGGCCAGCAGGTCCAGGGAAGGGATTCTGCCCCTGTACTTAGCACTGGTGAGGCCACAGCTTCAGTCCTGTGTCCAGTTCTGGGCCCCTCAGCTAAGGAACGAGATTGAGGTGCTGGAGCAGGTCCAGAGAAGAGCAAGGAGGCTGTGAAGGGATCCAGCACAAGTCCTGTGACGAAGGGCTGAGGGAGCTGGGGGTGTTCAGTCTGGAGGAGGCTCAGGGGAGACCTCATCACTCTCTACAAGTCCCTGAAAGGAGGTAGGAGGCAGGTGGGGGTCGGTCTCTTCTCCCAGGCAGCAACCAGTAAAACAAGAGGGCATGGACTTAAGCTCTGCCAGGGGAGGTTTAGGTTGGGTATTACAAAGAAATTCTTAAAGGAGAGTGTAATCAGGCACTGGAAAGGCCTGCCCAGGGCAGTGGTGGATTCTCCATCCCTGGAGGTTTTTGAGACACTGATGTGGCACTCATTGCCATGGTCTGGTAACCACGGCGGCAGTGAATCAAGGGTTGGACTTGATGATCTCAGAGGTCCTTTCCAACCCGTCCGATTCTAATTCTTACTGAATCAGGCAAAAGCGGCTGTGGGAGACGGGCGATACCCCGCACTCTTACAAACCCCGAACCGTTGCCGGGGAGCCGAAGCTTTGAGCCCTCACAGGGTGCGGGGGGGACTGCCGGCAGCAGCAGAGCCCACCCCCTAACTCGGGGACGCGGAGAATAGCGCACGGCAGCGCCTCTGGACCTTCTTCCTTCTAGAAGCTGCTGGAAACCGCCCTGCCCCTCCCTCCGCCTGGCGCCTTTGTTCAACCTCAGGCACCAATCGCGGCTTCAGGCTGGGAGGCACCGCGCCTCCGGATTTGGGCAGTCGGGGTTGGGTCCCGCCCCTCCGGTGCGCGGGGCTGTCCCCGCTCTCTGCATCCCCTGCCGGGGCGGGGGAGTGTCTGTACCCAGCATTCTTTGCCCCCCGCTGGCTGTTCCGCGGCTCCGCGCTTTCCTTCCCTTCTCCGTCCGGCGCTGCGGTGGGGCGGGAAGATGGCGGCGATGGAGGGACCTCTGGCTGTTTTCGGCGACCGGACCAGCGGAGATACGATCCGCACGCAAAACGGTAACGGGAACGCGCTGCCGGCGGGGGGGCTTCATGAGCGAGGGGGAAGGGAGGGAGGGGCAAGGAGGAGGTAATATGGCGCGGCCGCCATGTGCTGACTCGGTTCTGCCCCCCCACCGCCTTATGGAAGGCCCTCGCCTTGCCGCCACGTTCTCTCAGTCTCGGGTCGTTGCCTCCGGGAGGATGGGGGGTGTCACTAGTCCTTGTCTATAGGCTCCACGAGGAGAGGAAAATTCGCCACTGGGAGCGGTGGCGAAGAGATGCCGTGTCTTTCTTTCTTGGGGAGTGGGGGAGCTGGTAACGGGAGCTGAGCCTAATCCCACCTCGAGTTCGTGGGGTATTAGCCCGCCAACCCTGCAGTTCCTGGGTAGGAAAGGGAAGGGGGCGGCTGGGGAAGCTCAGCTGCTTTCCAGTACGTGGAAATAACCTGCTTCGGAAAGTGGGGACTGTCCTCCAGATGAGCGCCCCTAAGTGTAGCTGCCAAAACCACGTTTTTTCGGGTTTTATCTCAAGTCTGGGGAAAAGGCTGCAAATTCCGTGGTTGTTCTCTCAGTTCCTGAGTAGGTAAAAGACAAAGGAAGAAGTTGAAAACGGGCCTTCTTGATGATTGCGCAGTTCTAGTGATATTTTAAGCAAAACAGTTAGGCTGAAACTTACCTTAATCACTGAGATACAGTAATGGCGACTTTGATGATACAACCATTGTGGCGTTCATAAAAGTGCCATTGCTCCAAAACAACAAAAAAAAGTAGCTATAAACGGTGTAGGTCACTTTTCCCATTATACTACCACTTTTTCAATTTCCAGATAAAGTGGCTATGCTTGTGGGATAGAGAAAAGCTTGCCACGGTCTGAAGGAAAAAGGTTGATTGTATCTTTTTCCTATATGAAGTTGGCAGAACATCTTTTAACAAGGCACTGTGTTACAGGTTTCATGTGATTGCAGTAGTCAGTAAAAGATCATTTTTTACTTCTTGATGTAGTTACTGAACAAATGTTTTGTTTCAGTCACAGACATAGGGGGGAGCGCAAAAAGATGTGTTTTGCTGAGCTACTACCACTGCTCTTCTGACCATGGTAGTGTCCTTGCAAGTCAGCAGAAAATGATGCTTTTTCTGCTCATTTAGTTTTACCAGATAATATGAACAAGCTTGGAGAGAAAAGCTTAGAAGTAAGGTTTGGCACAGATTTTATTTTTTAGTAGCAGCATGCTATTGGTAGCTTAGCTAGGCTGACACCTAATCCTAAATCAGGTCATTTTATCCCAGATTTCTGAATATTGGGTTCTTGGTGTGTTTTCTTTTGAACGTGTGTCATCCTTAAGTTGGAAAGTAATTTTTTGTTTGTTTGTTTTCCTATGTTCAGTCACTGCTGCATCTGCTATTGCCAACATTGTGAAGAGTTCCCTTGGGCCAGTTGGTCTGGATAAGATGTTGGTGGATGATATTGGGGTAAGTAAGCTTTCTTGAAGAAACATCAGGAGGACTTGTATTTCTGTTCAAAAGTGCTTCCACTTAGTGTGCTTCATAAGTCTGATGTGCAGATACCTGTTTTTTTTCTGTGGCTCTCAGAAGTGGCAGGGGGAGAACTGTTGTAAAATTTAGTATCAGTAAATGCAACATCATTTGAGTTTAATCTAGTTCTGTAGTTTATATGGCACAGTTTTCTCCTTCTTATATTTAAGTTCTTGTGGCCACTTGGAAATGTTGGCCAAATTCAGAGGAATGAATATCACCATGTGGTGGTGTTGACTTGTCTATCCTAGTCTCTATGTTAGGAGAAGTAACAAAAGCTAATTCAGCTAATCCCATAACAATTTAAAAGCAATATTTCTTATTTAATTTTTTTAATATATCAAGCAAATGAGGAAAGTTTGCTATTTTACATGCCACTGTAATAAAATACTGTGTACTGTAGTCACTGTACTACTGCTTATCTAGTAGGTACAAAACATTTTAAGTTTCTGTAACATAAAAACTTCTCTGGTAAAAATTAACTGTAGATTTTGCACTGGGAACATTTCTGTTAGAATGGGACTCCACAAAAAGCAGCAGTAACCGTTTGGTATGAATAGTTATTTTATAGACATTTTGTTAAGAATAGTTGAACTTTCTTTTTGCATAAACAGTATGAAAGACAACAGTAGAAACATAATAGAGAACTTCTATTGACATTTGATCCTATTTCTGAAAATTAGGACGTAACCATTACTAATGATGGTGCAACCATTCTGAAACTGCTAGAAGTAGAACACCCTGCTGCAAAAGTTCTTTGTGAGCTGGCAGACTTGCAAGACAAAGAAGTTGGTGATGGGACAACCTCAGTGGTACGTAGAAAGTTTACAAGCAAATACAGCAAAAATCAATGCAGCTGTTGGTTCATGTGTCATCAGGTAAATAGAATGAAAAACCTTGCAGTTGAATGAATACAAACAGGTTTTTTTCAGATTACAGAATAAAGACATTAGACTTGTGGGTTTTTTAGAGATTCTAGTTTCCATATGCAGCTGTCTCTGGAATGAAATCTGCTTACTGCTATTTCACTATATGTTTTTTCCTTTCTTGAAGGTTAAGGATAGAGTCTGAATTAAGGTTTTTAATTTTTAACAACCATGAGAAGTTAAAAGTGTTAGACAAATCAGGATGCTGAGTGCTGAAATCTTGCCTGAGAGTTTTGAGAGCTTGGAGGCAGGTGCAGAATTGCAGAATTCTGACCTGATGTCAGAAACAATTTATCATTTGGGTTGCAAGTACTTATTTCCACTGAATATACACTGTCCCAACTGTATGATTTTACTTTCCACTTAGTGGCAACAGGTTGTGCTTGTATGTTGTACAGGTATTCAATGTTTGTATTTCGAACAGGTAATTATTGCAGCAGAACTTCTAAAAAATGCAGATGAGTTAGTGAAGCAGAAAATTCATCCTACCTCCATTATTGGTGGATACCGACTTGCATGCAAGTAAGTAACTAATACAGTTGAAGTTTATTGCATTTTTAAGGTACAATAGCTGTATGTGTTTTGTTCATGTCTTTATTTGTGGATGCATTAATACAGACTTCTCAGTGAAAAGTGAATACAGTTATTTTGGTAGGGTGTGTTTTGGGCATGTTGGTTTTGGGTTTTTTGTTTAGTTTAATTGGAATTTCTGTAGTCTCATATAAAAATAGCATCTTACCGTTCTAGAACATGAGTGGATTTTATTCCTCTGTTCTTTGAGATAACACTTAGGACTGCTGAAGATTTTTGTCTTTCGGGGGGTGGGATTCTTTACCAGAATTTTCTTTATTTTACAGGGAAGCAGTTCGCTACATCAATGAAAATCTTATTATAAACACAGATGAATTGGGCAGGGAATGCCTAATTAATGCTGCTAAAACATCAATGTCCTCTAAAATTATAGGAATGTATCCTTTAACTTGGTCAATTTTTTACTGTAAGACTGATGGATTGGAGAGCTTGAGGAGCTGGGCTACTTTCCTTTGCAGCAGTTTTTTATCAATGAAGTATTCAAGCTGTTGTTTTCAAAAGGGGTGTGCAAAATGTTTCAGATTATTATCTGGAATGGGAAATCATGTTCAGGCTCTTCAAATGTATTTAAATCTGGTTAGGCACATCACAGTAGCTTTGACAATGTGTTGTGTCCTTATCATGTGCTAGTGGTACCAGATAGGGAACTGGGTGAATGAGTGTAGTACAGAAGTCACAAAGTTGGACTAGAAGAAAGAAGGTTGCATTGAACTTTGTAGCCATAGAAATGCTTGCATTTTTAGTCTTTCTGCAAACAAGGGAATGCAGGCCAACCATGAGATAAATATTTTTGTTAAGAAACAAAAGGTGCATAAAATGAAGGGATCACACTGGGCTGTCCAGATGAGTTTCTTTCCTGTGGTTCAGCTTTAAGAATTACGCATTCCTAAAGAAAAGAGTAAAAAACCTAGAACTTCCATCCCTTTCTGGAGTTTGATTTTTTTTGGGGGGGTGGGGAGATGTTTTCTTCTTTAAGTAATTTTTGACGGTTAATTTGAGCACTGTCAGTGAGTTTTGGTTTTCTTCCTAAGTACAATACTAGTTTCTTTTTCAGTTTTAACCTTAACAGAATTTTAGTGATGGTGATTTCTTTGCTAACATGGTGGTGGATGCTGCTCTGGCAGTTAAATACACAGACCAGAAGGGTCAGGCTCGGTACCCAATCAACTCGGTTAATGTTCTGAAGGCACACGGCCGCAGCCAGAAAGAGAGCATACTTGTGAATGGTTACGCTCTGAACTGTGTGGTGGGCTCACAGGGTAAGAACACACTATGGTTTGTAAAGCCTTTGTATGAGCTCAGTCCTCTTAGTCTTTCTGCATGGATCTTCTTACTGACATTTTCAAGTCAGGTGGGTTGTCAATTCTGCAGCAATTAAACAAGAAAACAAACCTTAGCACTTTACCCCTGATGTATAGGCTAGTGTCTGCTAGCTACTATTGAACCAGACTGTTAGTAAATTACTGGAGTTTCCCCATCTTGCCATCAACATGGCAACATTGTGATGTTCTGGAACATAAAAACCTCTCCTGTGAGCAGCCAGCATCAAGTTTGTAGGACACTTACATTTTGCAGAGCTGTGTTGTCATTAGGTAACCTAATGAGGGGAGGCTGAGGGAATTGGAAATTTTTAGTCTGGAGAAGAAGAGGCCAAGAGAGAGAGAGAGATCTTACTGCTCTCTATGACTACCTGAAAGGAGGTTGTAGGGAGGTGGGTACTGACCTCTCCTCTCAAAATAGGACTAGAGGAAATGGTCTGAAGTTGCACCAGGGGAGGTTTAGAGAGAGTAATTAGACAGTGGAATGGGCTGCCTGGAGGAGGGGTTTGTGTGGAATCACCATCCCTGGAAATACTTAAAAACCATGTAAATGAGGCATCGCAGGACATGCTTTAGTGGACAGGGTGATAACAGATATTGATAATATGTCTTTTATTTATTTGGGGGGGAGCAGTGTTGACAGTTGGACAGGGTGATCTTAACAGGTCTTTTCCAACTGTGACAGTTCTCTAATTCTGTGAACCTAAAGGATTTGTGACTGATGGGTTAGCTTGTCATTGTTACTAATCTTTTGGGGAAGAGGTCTGTAAAAATGTAACAGATTATAGTAGAGTTTTTTTTTAATTTTTAAAAGTCTTTGTTAGCATTTTTCTGCATGAGGGAAAACTGGAGGCAGAGAATCAAACTGAATAGAAATCTGAAAGTAGCATAATGGTAACATTTCCATGTTCTGTTAACACAGTTTGACAATTTTTCTTATTCTCTCAACAGGTATGACCAAGAGAATAGTTAATGCAAAGATTGCATGCCTTGACTTCAGCCTGCAGAAAGCAAAAATGAAGCTTGGTGTTCAGGTTGTTATCTCAGACCCTGAGAAGCTGGACCAGATAAGGCAGAGGTGTGTAGAAGCTTGAGTAACTGAGACAGTAGTGGGCTTTCACAGGCTTGTTTTGGTCTTGTCAGGTGAGGTGTCCCAGTGTAATTTTGGTTGAGTGCAAGAAGTAAAAATGTTTTAAATCTTAATGCTTCCCAACAATACCAAATATTAACGGTAGAAGTCTTCTTCTGGAGGTAGAACTGGTATTCAGTGAGTTTTTGAGAAATCCAAGCAGTGGTTTCATTCTTGGAGTGCTCTGCATTAAGATTTCAGGAAATGAGTTGACGGATCGTGATTGCAGACTTCTAAACTCATTTTTTGAACTTTATATTTGTAGAGAATCAGATATTACCAAAGAACGGATCCAGAAGATTTTGGCTACTGGTGCCAATGTCATTCTCACCACTGGTGGTATTGATGATATGTGTCTGAAATACTTTGTTGATGCTGGTGCTATGGCAGTACGAAGAGTGGTTAAAAAGGACCTTAAGCGGATTGCTAAGGCATCTGGAGGTATGTAGATCTAAAAATGCCTAAAATATCTAAAACTTGTGCTAGCTGTGGGAAAGCAAGTACTGTAGAATTTGAGCAAAAAGAACAGTATCAATTATAAATGTGGAATATTGAATTGTTACCTGAGAATTAGAGGTGCAGTTGAATTTAAGAAAAATCTGTTTAAGCTGCTTTTATTGCTGTTTTCAGTTTCTGGTTTTCTTTCTGTATGCCTGTTCTGGGAAGTTGGCAAAGGATGTGCTTGAATCAAATGCTAATTTCACTTTTTTGTTTGTTAAAGCAACCATATGTTCAACCCTTGCAAACCTTGAAGGTGAGGAGAGTTTTGAGGCGTTAATGCTGGGACAAGCAGAAGAGGTGATTCAAGAGAGAATCTGCGATGATGAGCTGATTTTAATCAAAAAGTAAGGCTCCTTTTGAAAATACTCTTTTCTCTATACTTTCTAATAAGTTAGAGATTAAATCCCATGTATTTACTTACATGCTATCTCAATAGTACAAGTAGTTAGACATGTGGGAAAGTGTGTACAAATCCACTGCAAACTAGAGGTGAAACTATCAGTATAGAATCTCTTCTGCTCAGGCTATACACTTGTTTCATCAAACATATTGTGTGTCTATCACATTGCTAGATAGACTACCTAAAATTTTGTTCATAAACACTTTTTCTAAAATTTACCATAAAATTCATTAAATTGCTAGAGACATTCGTAGAACATCTATACCAAGTTCTTCTACCTGTCTTTTAGCAGAACAGTCACACTGGCTTCTCTGTACAGACAAAAAAGGGAAATAGGTGCCACCACAGTAGCTCCCATCTGAATAAGGAGCTGCAAGGTAGATGTTACCGTTCATAGTGGAAGACAGGGTGTACTTTTGCTGGTTTCATTCAGTCAGTCATCTGCTTGTTAGTATAAAATGGGGCATGTTTTAAAGGTTGGTCTGGGTTTTTTTAAGGTTTGGTTTTTAATAGTGAAGAAGAGCATCAGTTCTTAACTGTCAACACACATGGTAGACAGTTTACCATATTCCACTGCTGGAATTCCACTGTTACCTGAAGACTTTATCATCAATTTGTGACTGAAGTACTTGGATACAAGTATCCAAGTTCAACAAGTACTTGGATACTAAGTTTTCCACTCTTTCAGTATCCCTTCTCGGTGTTTACTTCCTGTAGGCTTATTTGATGGGAAAGTATGTTGTCTGACATGCTCTTGCCAGGTAGCTTTCCCTAAAAGACTGAAATGAAACCTAGGTTCTTGTATGTAAGAACTTAAAATACTGACTCAGTAAGTTACAATGTACTTATCCTGAAAGGGTGCATAGCAGCAATGTTCAGATTTTAAGACTGAAAGAATGTGGTTCAACTGAACTTAGCTTTACAATAAAAATTTCAGAAAGAAGAGATTATTCTTATTTTCTGTTAAGTGCTGACTTCTGACTTTTTTCCCCTAGTACAAAGGCTCGTACTTCAGCATCAATTATCTTGCGAGGAGCTAACGACTTCATGTGCGATGAAATGGAGCGGTCTATACATGATGCTCTCTGTGTTGTTAAAAGGGTGTTGGAATCCAAGTCTGTTGTCCCAGGTGGTGGTGCTGTAGAGGCAGCACTTTCAATATACCTTGAAAATTATGCCACCAGCATGGTAAGTCTTGTGTGAAGAAGTAACAGTGTGTATGTGTTAGACTCCAACAATGTGAATTTTCTTCTACTAGAAGTCAGTTCTGTGGTTCATGAAAACCTAATCATCTTACAGAATGCAAGATGCTTCTTTGAAATGGAGGATATGAGTTACTCTTACCCTGATAATTAAACTGTGTTTTATTGGCCTAAAGATAGGCTTTGCATCTCAAACCCCTTATCTGCTGTGGACATTCTTGATCATGGGTGTTTTTTTCAGTATTTTGCAGTAATTTTGCAGTAATTTGTTTTAAAACTTTCTCCTCTTTCTAGGGATCACGCGAACAACTTGCAATAGCAGAATTTGCAAGATCCCTCTTAATAATTCCAAATACATTGGCAGTAAACGCTGCTCAAGATGCGACAGATCTTGTTGCAAAGCTGAGAGCATTCCACAACGAGGCTCAAGTTAACCCAGATCGCAAAAATCTGAAATGGTAAGGATCTATTTGCAGAAAGGCAAATAAAAATGAAGTGGGGCTGGTGACTTGGATGGAAAATTGTTCTGCCTGTTACTGAACCATAATCTATATGTAAAGGGTTTAGGTTATCACTGAGCACTGTTCAGTCTTTATGTCAATAGGATCTAGTAATACTTAACAGCATACTGCCATCTATATTTCTACTTCTTCTGCCTCTCTGACAGTATTTCTTCTTTGCAGGATTGGTCTTGACTTGATCAATGGAAAACCTCGTGATAACAAGCAAGCTGGTGTCTTTGAGCCAACCATGGTCAAAACTAAGAGCCTAAAGTTTGCAACAGAAGCTGCAATTACTATTCTTCGAATTGATGATCTTATTAAACTGCACCCTGAAACTAAAGAAGAGAGAGGGTGCTATGAGGATGCAGTTCACTCTGGAGCACTTGAAGACTAACTTAGGTTTTATTTATGTTTCTCTGACTTACACTTCCCATTCTTGTAACCAAAATGTTAATAAAGAAAGTCATTGAATGCTGCTGCTATTTTCTTGTGAACAAATTAATTTTTGAAAGGGAGGGTGAGATTATGTTGAGAACTTAAGCTCTATTTTGTGTTAACAACTTGAGTACCAGCAGTAGCCGCTAGTCTTGTCAAGGCACAGAGTGGCAACTGTAATAAAGTAAGCTTACTTAATTTTAGGCAAAACAAATGTAAGCTCCATGATTAGAAATTTATTAGTAAACTGTTTCAAAGCTAGGTGGCACTAGCCATTCCTTCATTCACATTCATCTCTCAACACACATGGCTATTCCCATTCCCCCTCCTATGCAGAGAGCAGCAACACCGCGCTTTCCACCTGTTCGCTCCAGTGCGTGAAGAAGAGTAACAAGGATACGACAGCCAGAGGCACCAAGAGGGTGGCCAAGAGCAATTGCTCCACCTTGGATATTAACCTGAAAAAGAAAAGCCAATACTAGAAGGTTAAGAAATCATTTTACCACCTTAGTTGAGTTTCAGCACGTATGACTTTTCTGGATACAGTCCTTGAAGTGTGAGTAAGCCTGAAACTGCCACTGACATTTGAAGGGGAAGTTGAACACAGATGCAGCAGCTGTTTAAAGTTACTATGTCTTCTGATAAGGGGCCACCTTTACAGATAATTAAGGTGATAATTGAGGTGAATTCAGGGAGGAAAGAGTAATACCTGCATTGTTTTTTGCCATGCATTGGAAGAAGATGGTGGTAAACAGACTTCCAGTTTGTTCAAAGATTAGAGTCTGAAGTTAATTACGGGTAAGCTCAAGCCATTACCTAGAGCTGCATGCAAATCCACTCCTGCAGCCTCATCAGTTGGGCAACAAGGTGCCTGCTAGCAAAGCTAGCCTGCAGCTGAGCAGTTTAAGGAAATGCCTGCTGGGTTCCCATCCTTTTTTGCTGAAGGCAGTGATTGCAAGATCACCCTTCTCCTCTTTGAAATACAATCCAGATTCACAGAAAGGCTCAAATTTGCATCACAGGAGGCAAAGTATGCCTTTGTTACCTTTTCTAGATTTACTTTCAGTTCCTTAGCTATTGCAACAGATACAGATGCAAAGGCTTCATTAATTTCGAAGAGGTCAACTTGTTCCAGAGTCCAGCTGGCCTTGTTAATCTGAGGAAAGAAGAGGAGGCTTTATTATCTTTCACGGTTTTGTAAGCATCAGAAGAAGCTTTCCATCAGACTTAAATAGCATGATTTGAAGCCACCACTTCTAAAATGTTGAAGGAAATGAGTTCTTACAGCTAGGGTTGGTAATAGAATTCTTGAAAACAACTGACAAAATTTCAGTGTCAGCAAAATCAGTGCAATGTCGTGTAACACAGTGGCTGCTTTTAAAAAAAAATTGTGATTTTAAACACTAATGGCAGTGGTGCAATGGTGGGAATCAATCTGTATGTGGTGCTCTTAAGCAGTTTTCTGAAGTAGGTTTTAACAGATTAAAATCCAAGTCCTTCAGGACATAAGGCTGATTGCAGAAGATTCTATGCTTGGTACAGATTTTTACACAGAAAATAGTGAAGTGACCATTAGCAATGGGTGTCAAAAGCTAATTCTCCCTGTCTTTAAATTGCAGATTGACACTTGAGCTTTTCAGAGGCAGCAGTTGTGGAAGATGGCTTTGGCTCCTTTTCACCAGAGAAACTCTTGTGGTGAAATTGCCTCCCTGGATGCAGGCTTAGGCATGTTTCACATATTTACATTTTTACTTCACTAACAGCAATGTTTTATCAGCAGAATCATCTGCAGCAATGAAATTTCACAACCAGGTAACCAGGCTGGTGCACCTCCAAATCTATAGTCAAAGAAGAGGGCCACTTTCTGCTAGATATTACAGACAGTACAGAAACCATTCACCTTCTGGAAAAAGTCTTACCTTTTCCAGATTTACCGTGTTGTTGCAAGACTAAAATACGTGGCCTAGTCATTCTCTGACTATAAGGAGCTACTAGAAAATTCAGAAGAGACCAACTGATAATATATGAGGGGAGTGAAGTGTTTGATATAGCACAAAGCTTACATTGAATAGCACACCCTTTTTCAGAGTACCTCTAAAATTATAGGTATTGTTAAATACCAGTTATCTGTTCTACAATTTAAACTAAAAATGTGCAATGTATATATTTGCAGCATTTTTGACTAAGAAGAATAGTTTAAGATCTGATAAAAAAAAGCTTCACCATTACAGTTCTGATTTTCCCATTAAAAGCTACAGAGCTTGGGTGAATTTAGGTTACACTTCTGCTTTGCCAGAATATTCCAGAGATTAATGAAATAAGGCCTTTACAAAGTATACATAAAATTAAGATGGAATACTAAAGCAAATACTTTCCTATCAGCTATACAAGAGCTCTTTCTCTATCTCAGTTTCATAGCTCAGTTTTAACAAATGACCAGCTGTGTTTGCCATAGGCTATGTCTGTATTACCAAGAAGTGTGGTGCCACAGGGGCTGCTCACTCATGGCTTTTTATTTGAGAACCTTGCCCCGTGGACTGAATGCAAGAGTGCATCAGTGAATGCATTGATGGTCTGAACATGCTAAATGTAGTTCTGAAGTGCATGTTCTTGTTCGGTTTCATCTGAAAGGATCCAAATTTGCATGCTCCAAGCCTTTTGCAGAGCAAACCAAAACACAAAAATCAACCTGGACAGACACAGCCAAAGAACTGCATTGTGGCAGAAACAAATCATCCCCAAATTAGGATACTATACACATCTCCTCCCAGGTTATCTATGTGGCCTTTCACAAACCTGATGACCTTATTTCTGAACTTCATTCATACATCTATACATTTATTTATTTATTTCCAACAGGTAAGTCTTCCATACTCTCTGCTATTTTAAACCTGGTTTTCACTTAGTTCATTCTTTTTCTACTAAGTTGTCCTTAGAATATAGAAAAAACAAGACATGGCCAGAAAATCAAACGTGATTACAAGCAAGGTATTTTAAATAGTAGTGTAGATGGATAAATGATTAAATAATACGGATAGATGGATAGAGAGATGGATGGATAGATAGATCGATAGACAGACAGGCTGACAGGTTACTTACAGCTTGCTTTATTGCTGAAATGGGTCCCACTCCCATTATAGATGGATCTACACCTGTCTGAGCCCAAGATACAATTTGAGCCAAAGGGGTAAGACCTCTTCTAGCAGCTTCAGATTTCTTCATCAGAATTACAGCTGCAGCTCCATCATTTAAACCTGTGGAATGACAACTTTGATGTATTTTGGAGGTTTTCTGGCTTTTACTCTAACACCTATTCCTGCTTGGTTAAGTTTACAACCTTGATAAAACAAAAAACTGCAAATCTTTCAGTGGTTTAGATCAGTACTTTTTTTTCATGTAAACCAAGTCTGACCTCTGACACAAACACTTAAAACATCTATGTTGCTGTAAATGTGACAGGTTTGTGATTTCTATTGAGAAAGCTGTAGGTGGAAGAGTTGAAACGCAATTTGAAAAGGAGCTCATCAGATTTATTAGGTAGACTTCAAAAGAGGCAGAACAAGGACAAAGTTTCAAAGCTGCCTGTGGCAGAAGAATTAGTCCCCGCAGGAGCAGGACCTTCAAACAAGAATTGTCACATTTTCTTTCTCTAGATCTGCAGTATTAGGATCCACTAGACACCCAGTTTTAAAAAGATATGCTTTCTTTTTTTTCCAACCTATCAATAATTGCTGGTACAGTCCAAACACTTGTATTGCCTCATAGAAAGCAAGCAAGCAGAAGCCAGCTCATCTCTAAAGAAATCTTCCACCACAGTTATACTGGATTTCTACTATTCTGTCAAATGTGTTGCCAAATACTGCAAAATACATTCAGCAGTAACTACACAGCATCACAGAGCCCCTGCATTGAGCCACAAGCAGCTTCTGTTCTTTCCCATGTCAGTTTTAGCTAGATGGACCAACCTGATGCATTAGCTGCAGTCACTGTTCCAGTTCCATCTGTCAGGAAACAGGGCTTCAACTTTGCCATTGTTTCCAAGCTGCTCCCATGTCGAGGGTGTTCATCTGTCTTAACTTCTATAGGACCTAAAACCAGGGCATTATTACTCACAAGAAAGTCTAATCACACACAAATCTCACAACAGGAATCTGCCACACACAGCAGGCTGATGGGAATGCCATGCCATGCCATGCTCCTTTTACCAACAAGCCATTCTGTCAGAGACAGCTGCCAACTCAGTGCAATTTGCCAAAGCTCCATCCAGCTGCTTCTAACAGGATGGACAGATGAGCTTTCTGACACAAATACTAACAGTATAAAATACTGTCTAGCTGTACAAAAGCAGACCTTGTTCTTGCTGTCCCTAGCAAAGAGTAGTCAAGTGCCATTAAATACTATTACCTAAACTGGTATGAGGAAAGCTCTTCGTTAATGTGTCACCAGCCTAAAGCCAGCGCATTTCCCACAGGGTCTATTCAATGCAGATGCTGAACAACTGAATCTTGACTTCTGTTTGGAGAATTCATTTTTTGCATCTACTTCACAAGGGGCTCAGGGAATTCCCTGCTCGACAGAAAGAGAAACATACCTAATATATGTAACTTGTCACAGTTAATAAACTAGCTACACTAATTATTGTCACTGTGTATTTTACTACTATCTTGGTAAGGCTGGCCAGCTCAACATGTCTGCTTGGTGCAGCAGAACTCTTAACAAAATGAAACTACTGATTTTGGTACCATGTCCAAATCTATATTAAATCAGTGGTTTGCCTGGGCAGTAATTCCATCCCAAATAAAACAGATAGGAGTAGTATTTGCAGAGAGCTACATTTAAAAAATAACCAAAGAGAGCAATAAGCTCCAGGCTTACAGAACAGTTTACACAAAAGGCTGTGTAACTGGGAAGCCATCCACTGACCATAGCAGACATAGCAGAAAACAACTTTTTTCTTTTAAATCAGCTCTCGTTATCCATGCACACCTACCTTTTTTAGAAGGTACAAGAACTGGAATGATTTCTTTAGTAAAATAGCCAGCTTTCTGTGCTGCCTCTGCCCTCTTTTGTGACTCTACAGCAAGTTGGTCTTGTTCACCTCTGCTGACTTGCCACTGACTGGCCACATTTTCAGCTGAAATTGGAACAAAATGCAACATGTTATCAGGAAAAGCTAAAACTTTAAGCTGTAAAACTGTAAGCACAAAAGTAGTCACTAAAGTTTGTTACAGCTAAGCTAGTTAGGTGGCTTTCATTCCAATTTCCTCATTTTGTTTGCTCATGATTCTCTACTACATTTTCTTTTCAGGGTGAAAATTTCTGTGCAGGTTCTTCTGCCAGATATTACATCAAATTAAGTACAAATGCAAACAAGCTTTTATAGTTTACTGCTCCTCCAGATTATTATGCTCAGATCTCATTACAGATACTTCAGAGGTGGGAACAGTTCTGCACTTAGTCTGCTTCATAAGCAGAGTCTGAAAAAGCAGTTAGCTGAGTATCCAATCCAGGATGCAATAACTTGAAGTTGCAGAACCATGTGTATTCCAGTAAACTTCACATAATTCTCCCTCACTGTAAGTCTGTGCTGCTGAATGCTTCTCTTACAGACAGGGATTATTTTGTTTACTTTTACTGAAATCAAACTATATTTCTCAGATGTAAAAGAGATGCCGTGAGATTAGCTCAATTAAGCCTGGTAGCTTTATAAAGCAGAAAATGCCTTTGATGCCTTTTAATATTAGGGATTTCTTTCTTTTTTCACAACTGTAACTTAGGGACAGCTTTGAAACACCTCACGTGGAACTTCAGATTTGTGAAATTTTCTATCAGTGAATTCTTCCCCCCCTTCCCAGTTAACCCCTTCATTTTCTGGACTGTCACCACTTACCTGTTATGCCCATATGATACTGATAAAAAGCATCTGTCAGGCCATCAAGGATTATAGTGTCCTGCAAGGAAGCCTCTCCCATCCTCACCCCAGCTCGCATGTGAATGGCATGAGGAGCCTGCAAAAAGGTATTTTGAAAGGATTTACATGTTTTCTATCTGGTGCACAGCCAGACAGGTGAGTAGACAGAGCCCCACCTTGCAGCTGCAGGTAGCTACCCCAAATCCTGGCAGTCTCCCTAGCTGCCTGCTCCATCTCTCCCTCCAGTCTGCCAGATGCCATGCTCTGTTTGCCCATGGCATTTCCCTGGCAGCAGATAACCAAGCACCACATGTTTTCTCTCCACAAATCAGATCAATCGTGCCTGGGGACATAAAGCCATGGGTCCCTTATCCTACCAGTCTGCTCTCAGTGGTTTCTGGCAGAAGAGGCCACTCCCTCATTAGGGGATCTGCAGCTCAGCAGCATCCCTCGATACAGCCTTGGGCTGAACATCTTGAAGTGAAAGTCTTTTGCTTCCCTTCACAGCTCAGATTGTTCACTGAACAAAAACGCTTCAAATTATTCCTTCTTTGGGTCTCTTGCAACACAAAAAAACCTGTCTGTTGCCAGCCATCACAAGCAAGTAATTGACCACAACCAAGATAGACGGAAATTAAAATGGAATTTTAATATGGTATGTGTTTGCATGGCACCTGTTCAGTAGCTACACTATCAGCTGCTTTTTTAAAAAAGAAAACTACCGAGGTCAATTGTTGCATATGAACTTGGTAGTGCTGTGTTAAGGGTAGGACTTGACGACCTTAGAAGGTGTTTTCCAATCAAAAAGGTTTCTGTAATCCTATGATTCCAAACTAATTCCCAAGTGCAGACACTGATGCTGCTCTTTCAACCTGCCTCCGGCGTGTTAGCCCAGAAATACAGGGTTTCAACATAACTTAATGCTATTTGCTCCCAGTAAGTCAGCACAATGAGAGTGCAATTATTGGCTTTACTTTGCTCATGCTCTCCATGCCTCCTGCGACCACGATGCTGGAGTCTCCTGTCAGAATGGACTGAGCAGCCAGGCATATCGCTTTCAGGCCTGACCCGCAGATCATCTGGCAGCTCCAGGCAGGCACAGAGTAAGGGATTCCCGCAGCAACGCTCGCCTGCCGGACAGGGTTCTGGCCAGCACCTGCAGGGACAGGCAGTGTTTTTCCTTTGTTCTTAGAAAATAAATGTCATCCTCATCACTTTTCACAACAGATACCCCGTTTCCACCGAAATTTAGAGCTCACTTCCACTTCCAGCTGGGAGACAGAGAGAAGTTCCCCCTGGTCATCAGTAAACAGGAGCTCAGTAACACCTCATTTATCTTGTTGATCAAGAAAATATCTACATGATCAGGAACTTGCCACTGATAGTTTTATATCAGCAACTCTGCTTTTGATGTCAGGTCAGAGGAAGCATCAGCTTCAAATGAGCACTAGCCTGATGAGTGTGTTAAGGTGAGTGCTGATTTGGCTACTTGCCAAGGGGTTTCTTTTTGACATCTCCAGTACATCATGAATGGACAGCTTTCCCTAAAAGCTCCTATGGAAACCAAGAGCACAATTATGCAAGACAGTCCCGAAAGCTTCCATTCTTTGTTGCAATCCTGATGGAGAGAGTAAGAACACTGTATTCAAAGAAAACATTCTTCATCTGCATCTCCCCAGGCCAAAGTGGCTCTTTGTATGCAAAGAAACAGATAAGAACAGATGATTCGGGAAGATAAAAATATACAGTAATCTGGATCAGCTTTAAGTAAGATGAAACTATTTCTTTGCTTTATTTTCTTCCTCCATCTTTAAAATACAAACCTGCCCTATGACTCTGCAGATTAAACATTACCTCGGAAAAAGTAGGGGATTGTTCAAAACAAACAAATCCCTATCAGCTGCATTTTCGTTAAATCAAAATATGTGTCTCTAAGCAAGCAGCATCTCAGATCTCTCAGGTCAGTCTTGCAGCTAAATGCAAATGCAGACCTTGCTCTTAAAAATCTCATTTATCATTACTTAGGCGCTGAATTCACAAGGAGATGACCAATTTGAGATAAGGGATGCTGTAACACAGAAACTGACTTTGACACATACACCATGGATTAAAAAAAACAACAAACAACAAACAAATCCCCCACCACATCCTTCCCAAAAAACCCAGCAACGGGTCTGGATCTTATTAATGGTTATAGGGGGCGGGTGTCAGGAGGATGGAGCCAGACTCTTTTCAGTGGTGCCCACTGAGACGACGAGAGGCAAAAACTTCACTTTAGGGGTGACAGCGCACAGGCTGCCCACAGAGGTTGTGGAGTCTCCTCTGGAGATACTCAAAACCCACGTGGATGCAATCCTGTGCCACCTGCGCTAGGTAAAGGGGCTTTAGCAGGGCGTTGGACTATACAGTCCCCAGAGATCCCTTCCAACCACTACTGTTCTGTGGTCACCCGAAGCATACGGACAAGCGGCCAGGATGCCGCTCAAGGCCTTTGTTAGTGAACCGTCTTCTTCACGGCAAGGAACAATATTCCGGAACGCCAGGCCTGAGCCGTTCCAGCGGGGAAACTGGGGAGGTTCGTGGCCGCGGAGAGGAAAAGCCCGCCCGGCACCATTCTGCCGCCGCCCTCCAACTTACCTGCGGTGAGGACCTGCCCCAGGATCACCTCCGACACCTCCTCGGGGGCCAGCCCGGCCCGCCGCAGCACCTCCCGGATGACGGTGGCCCCCAGCTCATGGGCTGGCAGGGCGGACAGGCTGCCGTTGAAGGAGCCTGGGCGGACATAGAGGAAAAGCGCTCAGCACCGGCCCCGGGAGCGAGTCGGGGGGAGGGTGTGGCGTGGGAGCCACCCGACTAAGGCAGGGTAGGGGGAAAAGGGGTGGGGGTACCCACCACCCGGCCCGGCCCGGCCCCTGGGGGCACACCGGCCACCCGGCCCTGCAGTGTCCCTCACCGACGGCGGTCCTGGCGGCGGAGACGAAGACAACGGGATCTGCGCTCATGATGGCGGCGGCGGGAGCGGCCGTGCGGGTCGGCAGATGAGGCGGCGGCCGGACCGAGAGAGGCACCAGCGGCGCGGCCGCCCCTCGCGTGGTGCCAGGGCCGCCCCTCGCGTGGTGCCGGTGCCGCCTCTCACCCTCCGGCGGGCGGGGCGGCAGGAGGAGGGAGCCGACGGGGGTGATTGATGGCCGAGCCCTCAAGGAGGAGGCTGGCCGGAGGAGGGGGCACCCGCCTCTGAATGGTGAGCGGGGACGGGCGCCCTCTACCTTCTTCGGCCTCGGGGCGGTGGGAAGGCCGTCAGTACCGGCCCCGGGGCGGTGGGAAGGCCGTCGGCACCGGCCCCGCCTGCCCGGTGCCGTTCGTGCTGCAGTGGACAGCGGTCAGCTCCACTCCCCGGTGCCAGTAACGCAGTCAAGGGCTGCTCAGCGCCTAACACTCGGTTTACTTTTATGCAGTACACTATTTAACTCTGCTTGGATGGTGTCCTGGATTGAGATCTGAATGCATAAAAGGGATGTGTAAAAGAACAAAGTAACACAGCAATTGCACAAAGGCAAGTAGTTACGAAACGTGAAGTTATTTGAATCTAGGCAGAAACCTATTAAACGTGACAAGGCAGCTGTGTTTTTTAAATTCAGTGTAGTTAATGAGCAGCATAATACTCAGTAGCAAACTACTGCCCTATGCTGGTACATTTTACCATTTCTTGGAAAACTAAGCTCAGGGAAATTAAGTAAGTCAGTAAAAAATTAGGACATCAATTCAGAAGAGAGAGCATGCTCGCTATCAGTGAAAGAGTAAGGCTACGTTGCGCAAAGTTTATTTATTCCCTTTCTCTAAACACAATGAAATGGACTTGTGCCTTATGTGAAATACTCGAAGTACAAATATGTTTGCATTTTCATTTGGTAATGGTGGCTCAGTTTTACTAGAAATAGGTCAAAATTTAGAGCCACAGTGATTTACTCTGCTGCTAAAAAAATGTTTTCTAAATTTAACCTTTACAGGTATCTGTGTTGTTACTACAATGTGAAACCCTTGCTTTTTACCATTTCTGACACAAAAATACTTTTTTTGGGGATGTGAGTTTGATAAGAACTATGCTGCATCTTTTCTGCAACCAATCAACAGGACAATTGCCTTAAATTCATAAATCTTGATGGGAGATCATTCTATGGTTTTCAAAAAAGCTTAACTTTACAACTTTTCTATAATAGGAAATCATCTAGTCTTTAAAAAAATTATACACAAATAATGGTCCTAGTACCTGCTTTGGTGGAATCCTTACAGAAAAAAAAAAAAAAATACACATGGAATTCCTCAGGGATTCCTGCTGTTGTTGCCTTGCATCATTCCATACTGTACACCTAGAAGAACCTAGTGTGTTTCTCTGGCCACTCAAACAGATACAACACCATATATGTACTATACAACAATATGTACAATACTATATAAGTTTGAAGCATAAGAGATCCAGCTTTGTATTTTATGGAAATAGCCCTTTGCTGTAGGATATGATACTTATGATAGTTAACTATATTGTCAAATAACTGGCCAATATTTGGGACTTTTATTACTAATATTGGTAAGAGTATTCTGATTTTCCTTATTTGTCTTTTTATTCTTTACCAGCAGCATGGAACACACTTGACTGCTGTTCCAGAGGTGTACACTCAAACCAGCATTTTGACAGGAATCAAACCTTGTCACAGGAATTATGTAAGGCACCTTCTCATTCTTTATACTTTTGGGGCCTATAGTTCTCATTTGAAAGCATTTAAGAGGCGGTTACCCTTTACATACAGGTATTCTGAGCTTTGTCTGTATTTGAATTTACTTTTACTCCTGATAGGGAACAGGAATTGTTCTTTGATTGGTCTAAGCAAAAAGCCAGATTTTTGCATTTGGACAAAAGGAGAGCCAAATCACCCTTTTTTTCTCCTTAAAAAATTAAGTCAGCTACCAAAACAAGTAACCTTGACAACAAGCATTACATCATGAAAACCAGAGCCTTTTTCCCTTGGGAAAGATCTGAGGAAGCCTTTTCACATACAGTGACATCATGTCAGGATATATATGGCACTAAGGCTTGCTGAGCACCTTTAGTACCTTTCTCAGGTTTAGAGAGACAATTCTTTCACCTGGTTTTCTTACCAGTGGACTGATACTCAGTTATCTGGATAAGCTCAGCACATAAGGTATGCCCCAAAGAATGAACTGTTTCCCGAGTGAGGATGAGATTTAAATTTTCTCAAGTACCTCAACCTCAAACTGTATTGGGTCTATTTGGTCCTTGGAAATAAAATTCCTGATAAGCAAAAAATGTTCTTTGCTGTCTTGAGAGGCTGTGTTTTCCTTGAATCTGCTTTTGTCAGGGAAAGCTCATAATCTGATGAGTGTTTAATAAAAAATGCAGTCTTCCCATTGGACAGAAAAACCTTTGCATTCCTTTGCATTACTAAAACCAACATGACCTTTCTATGGCTTAAAAAAAGGAATAGTAAATATCTGGGTTTATATCCTTAGCAAATATACATAAACATGTACTTCAAATGCAAGCTTGCAGTATTTATCAACCATCCCTAAAATGAATATAACCCAAGTCACCATTTGGCTGTAACTGTATCTTGATGGACTGCCAGTCAGGGGATGTCTTCTGGAGAGGCTCTGGTGTTCACTCACTGCTGTGGTCAGCCCCTAACAGGAACAAAATTCTTGACCAGTGTTGCACACTCCAGTTCCCAAGTGTTTGAGACAGGAGCTGCAAATCAAAATTGGCTCTGTGGAGCTGTAATACTATCATACCACTGATTTTGTATACTTTAATGAAGTAGTATATATATATATATAAAATATATATTATATATACTATATATACTACATATACTATATATATACTGTATATATAGTGTATATATATAGTTGAAAAAAAATTACTGGTAATTAAAAGATAAGTACTTGTAAGAGCTTTCTGAAAAAGTTCTAATTACTTCTTGCTTTAAAAATGGAAGAAAAAGATATAATAATTTCAGCTAGATCCTTGATAAGTCTTACTGGGGATAAACAGCATTATGCCTGAAGCCTAGCTCAGGAAGCTTCTCTAAGAGATGGGAGAGTTCATGGATGTCAAATTTAGGCTTTCTGCTGCCTAACTCTTCACCTAGCAGTTACCTGGAGGCCCTCCCTGTATCACTTTTTCCACCGTGCAGCGATCCCTGTCTTCCCACCAACCCTGAAGGCTTTTGCAGCCTTCCCGGTGCTCGCCGAGACGTCCCTGTTCCGGCGGCAGAGGCACCGCGGCTTGGCCTTCCGCCAACTCATGTCCTTACAAATCAAGGACGGTTTTTCCAAGACCTGATGATCTTTCCCGGAGTTCCTGCTATTTCAAGGTCCTTTACAACGCTAAGATACGTATGTAACAGTTGCGCGACCACTTGGTTTCCTTCTGAGCACCGCTTTATCAGACTTTCCCCACATTTCCAAGCTTTCTTGCTCCGCAGACTCTCATTCGATGAATGAGTTACATTAGCAATGCTATACTAATACACTGGTTATATAGCGGCCCCCCCTCCCACCCCACGCCGCCCCGCTCCCTCCATGAGGAGGGGGAGACGCAGCACGCACTCCCCGCTGGAAGGGGCTGGGGGTGGGGGTGCGCGCTGGGGGCTCCGCAGCGCCGCCACGCGGGCACGGAGAGGGATGGGGAGGCAGCGTCCCACGGGAGGGAAGGCGGGAGAGGGAGCGGACGGAAAAACGAGCCGAAAAAAGATGGAGGGAAACAGCATCCCTCTAGGCTCGGAAGCGTCTCGGTCCTCGTCCCTGCTGGCTTCCATCGCTAGCAGAAAGGAAACCCGGCAGGTGAAAGCAACTACAGGCCTGGAAGTGAACGGCTAATTAAATTAATGAACGCTGACACGCTGACGTTCAAAGAACCTAAACCCCGTATGAGACAAAGCAAACAGACTTAAAACAAAAAACAACCCCCCTAAGAAAGCAGTTTCATTACTATCCGCTGAGCAAGCCCTGAATGTGAAAGCAGCGGTGCTGGGAAGGGGGTGGGCAGTGGTGTGGGGGGCTCGCTCCGGTGCCAAAATATTCTCATCAAGGCATCCTCTTTTTAAATCAACTTCTTCACCAAAGTCAAACGTAGAAGAGAGAGAGAGAGTCTGCAACAGTTTTATCATACAATTCAGATGACCTCGCAAACAACAGGAGAGATACTTAATGAAAGTGGTTATTTTCACCTTAAACATATTTAGTTATTGTGTTAATTACAGCAGGCTGTCTAGCCCACATGTTCATAATGTGGTCCCTATTTCACCTTATCATGATAGATGACTGAATAAATTACTTGCTTTTTTGTTGCTGCGTGGACAGATTGTTACATGTCACTCACCTAACGACAAACTTCTGCTGGGGATTGTGTTAGCACCTATTATTTTGAAAAACAAATTTAATGCCATTATCATGCTATAAACACAAAATTTAGGTGTCAGCATGTTCATTCCAGTAGCACCAAAAAGTCACAGGTTAGTTGGCATTGTGTTAGGCCATACAGAATAAAGAACTTTCATCTATATGTTGTCTTCCCAGAAATTTCAGAGGACTGGTTAATAAATTGCTGCTCCTATTTTCTCAAAGAAAATTTCTAAGTTTAGAAAATTTTCTAAGTCTAATAATGAACATGTTAATTTGGAAGTATGGAAAGAAGGCTGGCCAGAGCATAAAGCTCTGCAGGCTGATCCTACTCGTCTCTAGATGTCTGTGGATGACTGCCTCTTGCTCAGCTAGCACATATCCCACCAATGTAATCTACATTTGTAAAGATACACTTAAAATAACTAAGTGCTGACAAGGAGTAAAAAATTCAGGAATCTTTTCTGCATGTTACAATACAAACAACCGGCATACGTGGAAGGTGTAAGGTCCTGCACCTTATGGTCCAACTGAGCTAGAACTCCATCTGTGCTATTAAATAGACACAAAGAAGGTCTGGATGCTGAACATAACAAAGAATAGTTAAAGTCTGGTCAAATAATGAGATTGAGGGATCTTGTGTTAAAATCACCAATATACACAAAATGTTAAGCAATTTGTAGATTGAGGGATCTTGTGTTAAAATCACCAATATACACAAAATGTTAAGCAATTTGTCCACAGAATAGAAATACTCAGAACAGAAACAGCCTGAAGTACAGGTCTAGCACCTCTTTCATATGAAAAAGTTTCCATTTCTTGTCCTGCCAGAAACTGAGTCTTTAGGACTAATACTTGAGGATCTTAGGTGATCCTTAAACATCATGATCCTTGTCCTTTATAAAAACTCTTTGTACACATATATATACATGGAAATATAGGGACATGTACATGGAAAACTATTTTGTAGCTAATAGTCTTTCTGCTACCAATAAGTCAAGAGAGCAAATTTCTAGAGAATATTTCAACAGCCACATAATGAGCAGCAATGCCTACACTACAAAACTGAAAGGCTGATTTATCCTACTGCTTTGACTGTGTTACTAAGAGGGGAATGGATTTACTTGACCTAACTGCATTGCTTCAGAAATTATGGTAACACAGAAAATTTATTTTTAAGTAACAATAATTAAGGCAGAAGAAGAAAAAAAAACAACCTCAAATTATTCTTTATGTTTCCCAAATGCTGGAAACTGAAGCTTAACTTTTTCTGGAAGCAGCTGGGATTTACCTCCCCCTTTCTCTCACTGTCGGTTGGAGACACCGCGTTAAGCGGATATCGACAAGCTCGGTTTAACCCGGTGAAACTGACCATTCCCTGGCCTGGCAGAGGGGCAGGACACCCCACAAGTCACACTGGGAAGCCGGGGCTCCATCTTGCACGGTACCAACTGCTACACGGCACCTTTCCCAGTCGACCGTCGCGGCTCCTGCCCCCACTGCTCTCCGCCAGCCGGTTTCACGGGCGAGGCCGCGGAGGACGCGCAGGCTGAGACCCGCCAAGCAGCGAGACCCATCCCGCCTCCCCAGGGAGCGTCCGCAGTTGCTCGGCCCGTCCCGGCTCCCTCGGTTCGGTTCCGTTCCGCCTCTCCTAGCAGGCGGCAGCTGTAGCCCATATCCTTCCGCCAGCCCCAGGACGCCCCGCTGCCCGCCGCGCCCTGAGTTACTGATAGGCTTCAAACCAACGTTCAAATACCCAACGGCAACCGGCGTACCCGCAAGGCCGGGGCACCCCGATACCGCCCTCCGGCGGGGCGAGCGGGCAAGAGACAAACGCTACCTCTCCAGCCCTACGAGCATACAGCGACCCAGCCTCTTGCTGCCGAGCTCGCTATAAGAGGCCGGGCCGGGCCGCACCACTGCGGTGCCTCCCCCCGCCCCGCCCCGGTCCGGCTGCGCGCGCACCCCACCTCCCCCGCCATGGGGGGGCGGCCCGTGGGCGGGGCGGCCGAGCGCTCATTTCCTCCTTGGGCGCCATTTTGTAGCGCAGAGAATCCGCAAATAAAGAGCGGGCGGGAGCGGCAAGCGAGGGAGTCCGAGCGTATGTGTGTGTGTGCGTGTGGGGGGACGCGGCGGCGAACTCCCGACTCCGGACCGGCGGTCCCGGCAGAGCCGTTTGCGGACGCAGAGGTGGCGGCAGGTGTGAGCGGTGGCGGCGTTTCGCCCTCGATGTGACGGGTGCGGCCCAGGCAACTAGTGCGCTGGGAGAGCGAGGCCTCCGCATCGCGGGCGGGAGGTGAGTGGCCGCGCGATCGCTCCTCCCCGCCGCCGACCCCCTCGCCTTCCTTCCTTGGCCTCCCTGTATTCCCCCTCACGGGAGGTAGCGGGGCCCGCGGGAGGAACCGGGCACCGCGCGGTCTTGGGGCGCCAAACCTTGGCGGCGGCTCCATCCCTCACCTCGAGCGGGGGGAGGAGCGGAAGCACTTAGAGCCATTTTGTGCGAGGCCCCGAGCCTGGCCTGGCTGCTCGGCTGGGTTCCTCCTCCCCTACCCTTCGGCAACCGCCACGCCCGGGCACAGCCGCCCAACTCCCCCTCCCCCTCGGGCGCGGGAGACGGGTTTCTTTCCGACTCTTGTTGGAGGCGAGCGACGGCGGCCCGGCCGAGTGTAGGGGGCGGCGGCGGCGGCAGCGAGGTCCGTCAGACGCCACAGGCCACTCGGCCGGCCCGCTAGCGGCCTGCAGCTGCTCCTGGCCCCCAGCCGGCGGGGTCTCGGCTCAAGAGGCGGAGCGCCGTAGTGGGGGGCCTCGCCGTCTAGGGGGAGGCGCAGGACCCGGCTTCATGCTTAGGCCGCTGAGGTGGGTGGAAAGTCTGCCCAGTCAGAAGTGGTGTTTTGAAGCTCTTTTTGAATATTTCGGGAGCTTGGAGGCAGTTCAGGGGTTTTCCCCACGGAATTATTTTTCATATCGTTAAAATAACAGGCGGTTATTCTTAAGTGCAACTAGTAAAGCAGCATACCTGATATTATTTAATTACTTTGTTTCCTAAGGACTATTTTAAGCCTTAAAAAAAGTAGTAAAAGGCGTACAGATTACTGGAGTTACCGAAATTCAAATTACCTTCCCCATCTCAGTTCTCTTCATATTTAAATTGCTATAAAAGCCTAAAGCTTGATCATAGTACATGAAAATTCCTTTAGTGCTCATGATGACAGCGTTATCTCAAGTGTGGAATATGGTTTCGTGTTGCTTGTTGCCAGGAGCATATGTGTAGGAGAGGCATGTAGCAGCCATCATTTTCCCCAAAATCATGAAAGTGCTTAGTTAGGATAGAACAGTTAAGCTGTTCAGCATATTAATCACAAAATATAATCGTGTTAATTCCAGTCAGTTATGCAGGAATGTTGTTTTCGTTGATTCTTTTTATTGTAGAAAACAGCATTCTGTCATGGTCTTGCAAATATTTGATCTGTGTAGGGGAGAGATCATATCTTTTAGAGGAGTGGAGGTGATAAGAAGCACTTCTTTCTGCACAGCTCTTGAAAAGTTACTGTATTATATTTAGAGATGGAATGCTTTAGTTGTAAGGTAGTTGTCTGTAGCATACAAGTTCATCTGCTTGTGAACAGAGAAGGCAAGTCACTGTGACAGCTGATGTAGTCAGCCTGATACACTTAAAGTTTCTGAAAAGCACCGAGCAAAATATTAGAAAAATACAGCAGTAATAAATTTCTAAGCTTTTGTGAAGTCGCTGTATGTGCCAGAAAAGCTGTGGCACGGGACTAGTGAGGTGCAATTCACAGATACAGAAAGATCACTGGTATTTATCTGTAGATGTGATTGACCTAGCTTTTCTAAAATTATACGTAGAACGATTTTACATAGGTTTTTTTTACAGTTCTCCCAGTACAAGTGATGATAGAAGGCAATAAAACAGTAAACTCTGTAATGCAGTGGGCTGTAGGGCACTTTCCTGCTCTTGTTTGAGAGCAATGGTGGTGTGCTGGGAGTAGAGGTTAGAGTAGCCAGGTCTGGTGCTGCTGTGGAGAAACGGGCACTGAACATTGTGTGAGGTCTGGAGGGAGGCATGAGGTAGAACACCCTTAGGTAGACCAGCAATCTGATTTCTTCCAGTTGTGATTGTGGCAGAAATAGTGTTTATAATTGTTGTATATTGATGCAGGGTTTGTAAGCAATGTCTTTGGAGAGTTCAGTTTATTGTGGTAGGCTTCTGGTACTTACTTAAGGAACAAGCAAACAATAACGTGTGTGATTTAGTCTGTGCTAGCTGTAGTTCTGTGGGATATCTGAAAAGCATATTTCTCTCTGTCAAGGACTTAAATTTTGCTGAGATCTTCCAACACTGAAGGAATTAATTTTCCTAAAGATTTTTAGAATCTGTCCTAGTGGGAGAGGTAAGCAACCTTAATACAAGAGTCACAAACGTTTCCATCTGTGATCACAAATTATTCTGTGCTGTTTTGGATGCCTGAATTAAGCACCAACAGTTTGTGCCAATAGCCTCTTATGGTTAGGGTACTTTTTTGATAAAACGGTCTCAGATAAGGAGTTTCGTCCAGAAGTTAAAACAAGACGCTTGAGTAACAACTGAGTGCTACAGAGAGAGGGCGGAGGTAGTTAGGCTGAGGAAGCACTTGAATGTCGTTGTGTTACTAACAGTAGGAACAGGAAGCTGTCGTTTCATCGGTAAGATGATGCTTCTACTGAATGTTTTTTGAAACATTTCCCTGGGTTCTAATGTCTAATTTCAGGTTTTATTTTATGAAAAGTTTGAAAGTGGTTTCATCTGTTTACTGTGCTTAGTATGGTTGGGAGGTTGCAGTTTTGTTCTTGTTGGGTTTTTTTGTGGTTTTATTCTTAAATAACCTGTGCCTTCTTTTGTAGAGTGCTGTGCCTATGGCAGTGGTTAGTGTAGGTTGAAAAGGCTCTACTTCATTTGGTGTGAATTTGTTTGTTTTATTGGTGAACAGTTTTAGGATTTGTTTATCTTAGGATTTGGAAAAAATAAAACTAGTTCATTAAGTGTTGTTATGAAAACAATACCAAAAGTAGTCTGTAAAAGTGTATTGGTGAAGATAGCTTTACAAAAGCAATGCTCATAAGTACTTAAAAAAAAGACTAAGTGCTCACAACCAAGGAGTTGGGATATCCTTTTTCTGGTATACGTGCATTGCAGCAGCTTTACAGGCTTGTAGAATGCTATTATTATATGCAACTTTTCTGTTGAAAAGCATATTGCAAAAGTTCATGCCTCTAGCAAACCTTGCATTCATTGTTAGTTGTATGCTTGTAATCTTTGCGGACTCAATTTTTTTCAATATAGTTTTAGAAAACACTATGTTATCCTTTTGAGGGAGGGAACCATGTAATGACTCAAGTAGGTGTGAATATTTAACCCAGCACAATGCAGCCGTCAAATTAAATTCCTCCTTTGTTTCCAAGTAATTTATTTGACATCTTACTTTTCCTAAAAATATTCACAAGGGTTTTAAACCAGCTGCTTAATACTTTCTGTGTATCAGTCTTAAAAGTAAAAAAAGTACTTGAAAGAATGTTATTTTGACATAACACAAACATCAGTGGTAATGTTCACAAATTACTTACTTTTATTCTGAGGGGGTATTGAACTGGTAGTATAAATTGCTTTCCTCAGACCCTGATTATCCTCTACCTCATGAAATACAGTGTTAAGTAGATGTAGGCACATAAAAAAATGTTGATTTTATCTAAACAAATATGGACAAAGCTAGGTGGTTTTGTGTGGTTAAATAAGAAAAATGGATTAATGATAAGCTTTTTAGACATCAAAAGAAACTTGTTCAGTTTGTAGAAAAAATGCACCTGTTGACTTGGTATCTAGATGACAGCAGCAAACTTGTCATGGTGTCTGTCTCTGTCTCTGCATTGTGTTGAACCAGTATTCCAGTAGTCTTATTAGTACAATTTTGAAATCATAAAAAAGCTAGAACTACAAGTTTCTGAATTTTTCTGTATTTCATGTACACTAGTAACTATACTAAATAAAGCTGCTTTTTTTTTTTTTTGTGCCTCCACAGTTCACAATGACGAATGAAGAACCTCTCCCAAAGAAGGTATGTTGAAAAATGCTTGTGACTTTCCCTCTTCACAACTGCTAATCACATTGTGAAGGTAATCACGACAGCTTTACAAGTTATTTTTTTTCCTTTTGTTTTGTAGGTTCGCCTTAGTGAAGCAGATTTTAAAGTTTTACCTAGAGATGAGCTCATCCTAAGGTAAAGATCAGTTATTCCCTCTCAGCTTTTTAGTGAATGTTTCATGGGAGATATGTGACCTCCCCTTTCCATAAGATTTTTAACAACCTTGTTCTGAAAAACTATTTTATCTTTTTCACTATATAGCTGTTATATGAAGTTTTCATCTTGTCTCAGATACATAGTTTTGGGGGAAACACTTTTTTCAAAAGAAAATGCTGAACAGTATTTTGTAGGTTTTTCTCTTCAGTTGTAGCTTCAGGAGATACCGTTGCTTACATTCTTTGCTAGATAGCAAGTTATTTTTATGCATCGGAAAAATATCAACTCCTCATTCCTGTAGTAAGTTTGTTTTCTTAGTCTACACAGTTGTCTTTTCAACATGTTGAAATATCAGCAGTGAAATGTTAATGTGAGTTTTAAATTGTCTGGAGCTTGCATAAAGAAGAGCACCTGTCTGAAAGTTAAGTGTCATAATGTGAAAAAAATTAGGCAGTCCTGTCATGCAGATGACGTGCTTAAAAAAGCTGATCTAAGCCACTTGTCTCTGTACACCAGAATTTCCTGATTTGTAAACAAGAAGCTAACTAAACCAGGCATTTGTGGGTCATCTATATCTGCTGAAGTAGCTTGTGGTGTATTTAGGTAAACTTCAGGTCTTTGCTTTTTCTACAGTTATTACATTATTAAATATTGTTATTTCATAGTACAAATACTAAACTGCATAAACCTGAGAATACAAGTCTTAACACTTAATGTATATGATCAGCTACTCCCTCTTCTGGGCAAACTACCATGCCATGTACTTCTGAGGTTAGTCCAGGGGAGTCCATATGTGGCTCCATATATTTAAATCTGGTTTTTAGCTTCCTCTGTTTATGTAGTTTTTAGGGTAGTGAAGGATAAGGTGCTCACACAGTAGGAAAAAATGCTGCTTTTGATGTTAAATGGTTTAGGCCTTATGAGCCTTTCTACAAAAGTTTCTGTACTCTATATTATCCCTCGAAGTAGTGACCTCCTAAATCTGTAAAGTTATGCCTGCCCTTCCAGCTATAAAACTCCTGTCCAAGTATCAAAACATCAGTTCTGTGCAACTTGCTTTCTTGCTGATATTGTGAAAACAAAAAAATAAGGCATCCAGCTGTAATCAGTTTCTGTAACTTGCAGTTACTACTTGCTACTATGGATGGGGTCTATTTCCAGCATATATTGAAATGAGAAGGTGATGAAATACACCCAAGTAGAGTATGTCAGCACCTAAACTGTATTAATGAAGAGATGGAAGGAATTTGCCAATGACAGCTGTGTTGCTATTGAATCCTCTTCAGAGTTTAAGCAAAACAACTTCTTGCAAAAAGGCCACTTGATTGATGTAAGGAAAATAACTATCCATTATACCCAGAAGCAGAAACTTAAATGCCATATTAGCCATGTCCATTTTAATTGTTTGCATTAAGCAGTTCTACAAACACTATTTCCTTTGAATGAGGTGCATATTTAGTGGATTTATAGTAAATTTGCCTTTAAGGGTGATGTAGTTTACGTGCTGGAGGGGAGGGGGCTGTTCAGTGGGACCTTGATAGGTGAGCCTGTGCAAACTGCATGAAGTTCAAGTCCAAGTGCAAGGTCCTGCAGCTGGGTTGGAGCAGTTCCAAGCACAGAATACAGACTGAGCAGAGATTGAATTGAGAACATCCCTGAGGGGGACTTGGGGGTGTTGAAGCAGCTCAACATGAGCCAGCAGTGTGCATTTGCAGCCCAGAAAGTTAGCCACAGCCTGGTTGCATCAAAAGAAGTGTGGGTAGCAGAGGTGATTCTCCCCCTCTTCTTTTGTCAGACTCCACCTGAATAGAGTACTGGGTACAGTTCTGGGGCCCCCATCATAGGTGGGAAATGCTTTCCCTGTGTAGTTGAGGATATGCTAGTTGCATCTTCAAATTTTAATTCTGGCATAATTTGGGGAGGATGAAAAATACTTCTGTTAGTATCACTGCTGATTTTTTTGAACATGTTTCTTTTACTGGATGTAATTAGCTGCAAAAAAAAAAATCTTTCTGTGGAAGAGTCTGTAAAGTGATCGATTTATATGAAAACTTTCATAACTCACCAGAGGTATTTAATGCAAACTGTATCCACAAATGCTATATAATCCTCTGCATAAAAGCACGCAACTTCACCATAAAATATTGGAACATATTAAAGTTTCTAACTGCAGCTGAAATACTTACAGATGTCACCACATGCCACAGAGTAAGTTGGTTTTCCTGATAATATTAGGGCTTAATGGAGCCCTCAAGCCATACTTGGAGTTGTGTGTGTTTTTGGGTATGTTTCTGGGTGTTGGGTTTTTTGCATTGGTTTTTGTTGGGTTTTGGGTTTTTTTTTTTTTTGTTTGTTTATTTGTAGCACCGAACTCTTAGATTTTACTGCAGTTGTACTTGATTGCTGGGATTTCTATATCATACTAGCACTACTAGATTAGCCTCAGCTTCTGATGTCTAGTTTCAGCGTGGCATGGCTGAGATTGTGTCACTGAGCTATCATTACAGCATTCCACAAACCTGCTGCTGTTGTCACCTCTTTTGAGCTCTGTTTGGAAACTTAGCATGTGGGATTCATGTAATGGGAATGCAGGCTCACTTTAGCCTTGCACATCAGCAGATGGGAGTCCATACTACTGGAAAAAATATTGAAGCAAAACTTGTGCATAGAGATTCAGTTATAGTAAGTAAATAGTAAAGTCATGCATCTGGAAATAGTGCCCTTTATTGTTCAGGTAAAAACATTTTCTGTGAGAATTGTTCATTTAGAGAATGGTGTTAGAGACTCAAACATCATTCATGTAGTTATTTGAGACCTAGAAATGCCAGGTTTTTATACCTGTGTAGTTTGATCTGACTTCCATCTAGGATTTCTGCCGGTGTAGGTGTGCTTAAGGAGGGAAGAAGGCAGAAACAAAGTGTTAAAATGTTCAGAGTTGAAGCACTAGAAATTGTCAGTGATCTTCAGCAGCTTTTTTTCTAATGTTTTATTCTGTCATAGTTCCTTATTTTCATTTTCTTTTGCATAATTCCCAGCTTTTCAGATTGGAATTCCACTTGAATTCCCTCTGTGTGCTACTACTATAAATAAGGGAAAATGATAAGTGAAAAAAGATGGGAAGACAGTATTTAGGAAAATACATTACTAAAAGCACTGAGCAAGAAAAGCTAATACCAGTTATTACTTCTAAGAACCTATAAATTATCAAATGTTTAAAGTCTTAAATCATCTAATACTTAAGTGAAAAATGGGTAATCAGAGCTGTCACAAGACTGTTTTCAGAACTAATAGTCAAATCTGTGTATATATTTGTGTGTGTATATACATATATATGTATATATGAATTCTTAATTTTTCTTCCTTTAGCTTGGTTTCATAAATGTTCTTCAGAAGCTTGTTGATATATTTTGTAAATATTTTGGCATGTTAGTCCTCAGGATTAGAGCTCATTACAAAAATAGCCACATCAGATGTAGCATCACAGTTTGAAAAGGAATCAATAAGAGTCTACTAATATATTTGCTTATTTTACTGAGCTGAAGTAATTTACAAGAATGGTGTACTTCATCAATGTGAATGTTTTTAAACTTCCATTATTTCACTTTTATGCTTTTAGTCTATTTGGCTGGTTTAATGATTTATTTAATTGTATGAAAAAGTCTGCTTCTGTTCTTTGTCTCTCTCTATTTGATAGAATTCTGATTTGCCTGAAGTGAATTGAAAACCCACTCAGTTGTTAGAAAATCACTCTGAAATCTTCTGTAGTTGTTGCAAAATTGAAACAACACTTAAATGTGAAAGAAAAACTACTGTGGTAAAAAAAGTTCCAAGCTTGAAAGCTGATGGCTTGCTTGTTAAAGAGTTCTCTTGACTGTAAATGTGGTCATCACAGATTTATTTGGTAGAATATCATAAACTTGCTCAAAAATGAACTGCAACAGTCTTCACCAGAGTTTTGACAAAACATATCTGTAGAGTCATGTTTCTTCAGGAGTTGGCAGGTACATGACTTGATAAATCCATGACATGACCTAGTGCGCTGTGGATTTTCCAGGAATTCTTTTCTTAAATACTTGCTGTTGTTGAGAGGTAACTGAGAAGTATTATGTCTGATGTTCTTGGTGACCACAGGCTATGTGCTGTGTTGTTTTTTTCCAGCAGTGTGCTGTCATGTATACCTAACTTGGGTTTGAGGTCTTCATTTCACTTTATATAGCTCCTATTATGGGTGGTGGGAGGAGGGAAGGGGTGTCAAGATTTTGAAGGAATTATTATTTTCAGGCTGTGAGATATAATTTAGAAGTCAATCCAGCAGCTGTTGTTGAAGACCACCCCTTTTTTTTAGTGTAATTCTTTCATGTAAAAGTAAGGTTTTTTTCTTTCTAGATTCACTGTTTAGTAGACTGTTTCAGTTTTACTTCTGAGGGATTAAAATCTTTTGAACTAGCATAGAACTTAATGGTCAAACAGTGAAATTTTTGTTTCTAACAGACTTTTTGGAACGGAGATAAGTTTAAGGGTTAAATGAGTTGTACAACTGCTCTCCTACAGAGTTTGAGTATTAATTCATGCCAATTTCATAGTCAGCTGAAGAGATGGATAATTTTGTTGCTGGTGGAAGAGATCTGCATAGTTTTGCTTTACCAAGTGCTATGATCTCAATCGCTGTTACAGACTTGATGCGTTGTAGACCCATTTGCGTTTTGACAATTTTATAGTTTCAATAGAGGTAGTGGTGTTGTAGGTTAGGGAGTTAAAATAGACGAGTTACAGTGAGCCTGGCATAAAATAGATTGATGGAGAAAGGGTAGTAGAGGTAACAGCAGCCTTCCACTTCTGTAAGTGGTAAGCTGTCAGATGAATTTTCATAGTGTGCAGTTGTACTTTCATGAGAGATTTAGACGTGAGCAAAGTACTGCTTCAAAACCAAACAAAAATCCCCAAAACACCACCCCCTCAACTTAGACATTTTCTAAGCTTTAATGCAGACTTCATTTGCTCCTAATTTGATTTGTATCAAATGCAACACTGTTTTGTAGTGTGAGGTTTTCTGACTGTGAGTGAATTTCTTATAAAATGCCTCAAAAGAATCATTAAACTGCTTGGCTTATGATTGATGAATATAAGCAGAGTATATTGATTAGAATGAGCTGGTATAGCTACTAAATTTGGACTGCAAATTCTTGTGTACTGTAATATGCTACTGTTTGCCTTGTTCCTTGGTAACAGGCTTAATGTTTTTCTATAACAGTTTCTGTTAGTTTTGTTCAAATTTTTCTGCCTTAAGAATGAGGTAATTAGGTAATTTCCACATATAACTAAGAAATAAGCATTTGATCCCAACTCATTTTCTAAAACTATTTTATGCACTTGTGTAATGACGTTTTCTGGTTATGGTATGAATGTATACTCTGAAATAGTAGGAATGAGATGTCTTGTTTTAATAACTGATCTTCAGAATTTTTTTTCTTTTATCTCTGCAATAGGTGGAAACAATATGAAGCATATGTGCAAGCTCTGGAGGGCAAATACACAGACCTTAATTGTAAGTTAGCCAAGTTTCAAAATTCTTGTGTAGAGTGTTCAAGTAATGCCTGTGTGGGAATAACAGATAACCTAAACGTCAGTTGTCAGAAAAGTCTCTTGGTTTTCTAGTAAAAGCTTTCAGTTTTTCCCAACTTTCTGAGCCACTTTCTTTTGCAGATCTTATTCACCTTCTAGAAAGTCTGTTTTTTCATCTGTAGGACCAGCTACACTAAGACTGCTAGGGGAAAAAAAAGTCTCAAAACGTATCCCCACAAAGAGGTGTGTTTTCACGACTTTTCAATTACAAAGGAAGCAGCCTCTACTAAAGTACTTAATGCTTGTACCTTCAGCAGTCACACAGGATTGTAAACCACGTAGGAGGGAGAATAGTTAGTAGAGGTCAAGGTGTATGAGTCTCCAAGTAATGTTTGATCTGATTAGACAAGTTAACTACCTGATCGTCAGTCTTAGGTAGTCTTGCAAAGGAGAAGAATATGGAGAAAACACCCTACTCTCAAATGGTAAAAGCTGGGTGTGTTTTGGAAATGACTGAATTGCCAGTCCTAAATCTTAATTTTTAAAAATTGTGTTGGCAGCTAGAGGTGGGTCTCTACTCTTTTCTGCTCACCTTTTCAATCTAAATACCTTAAGCCTCTGTACCACTGAATTTGAAGAGTATTTTTGTGTCAGTTCAAACAGACTGTTACCCTGTAATGTTTGAGTTTTGGAGAAAGTAAATTACAGCAAATGTAAGTGGTTGTTTTTATTCTCATCTCAAACTGTCCTAACACAGATAAATAAGTTGTTTTAACACTCTAGATTTCTCGTGTTTGGAAAGCCTTATACAGGCTGTAGTAATCAGTGTTACTGAATCATCTGCGAAGAATTACTTAGAAATGATTTTCCTGAAGCAATTTGTGGAGTTCGTAGTATACATTTACAGCCAATGTTTCTCAAGTATTTAGAAAAAATCTTCATTATTCCAACTTTCTATCATTTTATACATGGCAAGTAGCAGAGTAAATGTGTACTGTTTGTATCAGGCTGCATGTATGTGTTCCTGTTTGAGTAATTTTGAAATGTGCTGTGGTGCCTTCTGTCATATTTCATGTATAAACTTGTGTAAGTATTCATGGATCAGAAGAATTCTAGTTGTGACTGAGCAGCAATTTCTGAAGTTCTTGTGTCTCTTACTGTTTACTTATCAAGTGTTGAAACCAGTTTGAGGACTGACCACAAATGGCACTGTTTTACTGATTGTGGATCATGGTTTTGCCAGTGTAGGTTTTCTTCCTTCCCTCACACTGACCTGGACGTATCTTGAGATAACAGGCCCTTCCTGAGTTTGACTGCCAGTAGTAACAGTAGTTGGTTAAACAAGCAATTTAAAACTTAACTTCGTACATAAGCATGGAAACATTTTCAAAAATTTGGGAAGTCAAGCTTTTCTAACATTGATATTTTGATTTTTCTTAGTTATGCTATGGTTTTTGTTTTTTGGTTTTTTTTTAATCTTTGATTGTCTTTAAAAACTCTCTCTGAGAGGATGTTATAAAATGTGCCTTTTGTGTGTTACTACTCCTATTAGCTAATGATGTGACGGGATTGAGAGAATCTGAAGAGAAGTTGAAACAACAACAGCAAGAGTCTGCCCGAAGAGAAAATATTCTGGTGATGAGGCTGGCAACTAAGGAACAGGAGATGCAAGAGTGTACTGTAAGTATTTAGAAAAGATAAGTGTTTTCAGACTGTTAAAGGAATATAAGCTTTTGAGCCAGTACCAATGTGCTATGCTTATTATTTATAGCATCAAATTTTCTGTGCTTAAATAAATGGTAGAGTGCCTAAGTTTTCACTGAGTTAGTAAAGATCACTTCTTGCAGTGTGCATTTTAATGCTAATTGTTTCAGTTCATTTTCAGCAGCAATTGAGCTCAGAAGGACTTTTGCTTCAGAACCAAGTTAATACTTACATGAGCCATGCTTACTTTCTTCTGGTGTTTATCAGCTCTGTATATTTACCACAAATTCTCTTAACTAGTATTGTAGCTTTTCTGTAGTGAAATGAGGCAACCAGGTGCCACTAATTGCCAGGTAGTGGGCATGAGCTTGTGTTAAGCCCACGGTGCTCCAAGGTCCAACCAGGTGTTCCAGCAGAAACTTGTGAATAGTGCTCTGAGTCCATTGCCCTCAGGGCTGATCAGCCTGGATCGGTGCTATTGCTCCAAAAGTGGCCTCCTCCCTGGCTTCCTCAGGTGTGAGCTTTATTGGCCCCCCCAGTCCTGCTTATGCGCAGTTGGAGCCCACCCTAATCAGGCACAGGTGGGCTTAACACAAGCTCATACCCACTACCTGGCAATTCGTGGCACCTGGTTGCCTCATTTCACTACACTTTTCTGTTATTTTCTTTAAGCCTTCCTTTTTTCCTGTAGGTTCTCAGAGCTGTCAGGTGTAGTAGTGTGACTCAGTTCTGTACACTGTATTTTCACTGGTCTTAAGACCACAACATTACTTTAGTTTGTAGTAAGCAGTGGTATGAAGAGAAAGAAAGACTGAGTAAAGCTTAACTTTGCAATGGCAAAAAACAGAGCACAGTATCACTGTTGAAAGGGACTTGGAGTTTATCTGACAATTTTGACCCGCCTGCTGAGAGCAGAGTCAGTTGGACCATGTGCCTAAGGACTGTACATAGTTTTGAGCATGTCCTGTATTGGAGACCCAAAACCTCAATCACCATCACAGCAAAGAGCATTTTTGTATATTTAAATGGAATTTCCATGTTGCAATTTGTGCCCATTACCTTGTGTACTTTCAGCAGGCACTACTGAAAAGAGCCTGGCTCTGCCTTCTTTACTTCCCCCCATCAGGTATTTATGCACATTAAGATCCCCCTGAGTCTTTTTTCCAGGCTGAACAGCCCTAGTGCTCTCAGCCTCTGCCTGTATGTCAGATGTGGCAACCTTAATCATCTTTGTGGCCCTTTTTTGGCTTCACCCTAATATGTCCATGTCTCTCACATACTGGGGAGCCCATAAGTGGACCCAGTATTCCAGATGTCTCGCTGGTGACAAGTGAGGAAAGAGGACCTCTTCTGACCTGTTGGCAGCACTCTTCCTAATAACTCTCAGGATGCTAATGAAGATCTGTTCTGGTACTATACCACAACAACTCTCTAGTAGTGAGGCAACTATATTGATTCTTTTTGTCTTGTTAGTTTTACTGGTAATTTCTGCTATGAGGAACAGTGGTAGTAAGAGGGGTTTTTTTCATTTGAACTTTGGAGCATATAGCTGAAACAATAAATACTAAAAAAAAAAAAACAACTTTTTCACCCAAACCAAATTTGTGTGTACTGTGTTCACCTTTCTTCCCTATTTCTAAACAAGAATAGTTAGACAATTTTCAAGTATTTAAGATGATGAATTTAGGCAGGATCTTAAAGACTGTAGTACTTTTGGCTACACTTTGTTGCAGATGTTTAAAGATGCAATGTATAGTCTTTTCAGAACATTTTTTCAGAAGAAATTCTGAAGAGTTTTTACTCCACTGCTCCAGTGGTGAGACACCACCACATGCTCCAGTGGTCTCACCACCAGTAATAAACACAGTAATAAACAGTAATAAAATTGTGTCCAAATCTCTTGTCTTCCAGTTTGAAACTGCTGCCTCTCATCCTACCCCAGCAGGTACTGGAAGGCCTCTAGAAGGTCTCCCTGGAGCTTCTCTTTTCCAGGCTGAACAACTTCAATTCTCAGCCTGTCTTCATAGAGGTGCTCCAGTCCTCTGATCATTTTCATGGCCCTCCTCTGGACTTGCTTCAACAGCTTCATATTCTTATGCTGGGTTCTCTAGAGCTGGACACAGTACTCCATGTAGAATCTCATCACAGGTGGAGTAGGGAGGGAGAATTGCCTCCTTGACCTGCTGGCCATCCTTCTTTTGATGCAGCCCCGTTGGCTGCCTGGGCTACAAGTACACATTGCTGGCTTTTGTTGAATAAGATGCAAAACTGTAGGTTGCTAAATAATTTTATAAATGACCAAAAATACTCCCCATATGATGTTACTTGACATGTCTAATTTTTAGTCCATAAAATAACTAGCATAGTTTGCAGTTTTCGTAATCCATATTTGCATGGAAAACATACCAGTGGCAGTTATTTATATGTAAGCCTTTGCTTCCTGCCATGTTTTAAAAAGACTGAGCATCTGTGGTATGAAGGTTTTTGAAAACTGCATATGATGAAGATGAGTATGAATTGAGTATATATTATATGGTAAATAATATATCTTTGGGACATGTTTTATACTTGCTAACTTAAACAGTCAGGTCACATTCGAATAATGGATAAAAACTTAAAATACCATACTGTATTGAAATGGTAGTAGTTGACAGACATGACTTTTCTGATAACTGATCTGTAAAACACCTTGCTAGTTAAAATACCCTAGCCCTGTTTTAAGATGAGGTGTGATAGTTTTTGTCTTAGTTGCTGTTTTAATTTATCTTTCTTTCAGAAAGATAAATCACAACAAACCTAATTCAGCTTATAAAAGACCCAGTCATTGTCTTACAAGTAAGTGTAGGTGTGCATGTCAGAGCAATGGAGTCATTCTCTGTTCTGTTTCAGTGCTCTTTTTGAAGAAACAACATGGTAGCTGGAGTACAAAGCTTTATTCTCTTGTGCTTTGTGCTGAGACTTAGCAGTGTATGGGTTTCTTTTGAGCTAGGAACTTGCTGAGAATCTGCTGTTTCAAACTTACTCTCCGTAGTTAAGTGTTACCAACTAAAGGGCTAGATGAAAGTTTGGGTGTTTAATACAGTATGTGCCTTAATGCCTGCAGCAGTCATGAGCTGACTTTCCCTTAGCAGTAACAAACCTCTAAAAGCAGTTGTGGCTATTAGTGAAGTGCAGATAAGGTATTGGCTACTGTTTCTGTATAAAGCTTTATTCCTGGTGAAGGTGATGATAAAGTTATTGCCACTGAAGAAAAAGTTCTTAAACCTCTTCCTGGCTGCTGTGTGGCTGTTGTAGGTCAGTAAGTGGTCAGGGATTTGGAGATAGTTGCTAGTCTAATAGGTTTTCCATGGAATAGATAACAATGAGTAGAAGCTTCCTGAGGGTAGAGTTGGGCTACAGTACCTAGCTGGTGATTAATCTTAATAACCTACTTGTGGTTTAGGCTACAGCTCTGCTGTGGTTTTTTTTTGGTTTTTTGGTGTTTGGTTTTTTTTTGGGGGGGGGGGTGTTTGTTTTTTGTTTTGTTTTTTTGTTTAATTCTTCCTTACACAATTTCTTCCTTCCTGTTCCTTCCTTACTAGAAGTTGTTATCTATATTAGTTGTACTTACATTTTCTATGAAGCACCTATGTTCTGTTAAATTCTTTGTGACAGAGGGTCTGTCCTTTGAGGATATCTTTGGACAGCTTAATCTGCAAGGATTCAGCTGTTTCAAGAATATGCAAGAAGTAGTGGGCTTGAAAATGATATTGTCTGTCTTAACAAAAAAAACCCAAAACAACCCATCCAAACAAAACCTCTTAGTCTGATGCCTTCTAACAAAACTACTTTAAAGAGTTCTTCCTTGGATTAGAACAGAGAGAAAGCCAATACTGTAGTTTTTATTCTGGTTTTGAGAATTAATCCCTATTTGTCCATCGGATGAGCTGTTAAAAATACCGGCTAGTATGTGCTTTCATGTTTGACAATATGAACAGCTGTTAGACATTTCAGGTATTAGAGGGCATATGTCCTCACATTTTGCATTGGACAAAACTACTGTTGTATATTCAGCTCTAGCCTGAACTTTGTCCTGAATGCAGGCAAACTCTTTTGCCCTGTCCCCTATTGCCACCTGGTATATCAATGGGAGAAGGGACACAGCAGAAAGTGATTAGAAGGAGCAAGAATGGGAGGGCTGGACTTTCTAAGCAGGAAGATGAATAAGGATGTAGGCAGAAGATTTAAGAGTTATGGGCTTGCTTTGGGAGTGGGTCATACGGGGGGCAGTTTCCTAGCTCTGAGTGGATGAAAAGCTTGACAGGTGAGAACTCTGGAGTTAAAACTGGAAAAAGCAGTTGGGGAGAGATGGAGAAAAATTTGAGTTTGAAAAACTGAGGAATAACTGGTTGTTAAGTTTGGGGAGGGAATGAGCAAGGATTGCTTAGCTTAAGGAAATTATTTCTACACTGTTTTTTAGGAATGACAGGTGAGTTGTTATGTGGGTCTTTTACTTCAATAATGTCTGCCTAAAAATAGGTTAGTAACCATCTTGCTGTAGCATGATAATATTCCTGGAATATGTTGGAATATGACACACAGCTGGAGTATCTGTATGTGCACAATTAAACTAGCTGGTTTGCCTTCTCTAGGTGCTAGACCTGACAAAGAATTGGCAGTTGTTGAAATAGTCCAGTAGTGCAAGAGGAAGGAAGTTGAATAGATAGAAAAGATATATCAATAAAAACAAATCAAATAGATCTTCATTAATTGAGCAATGTTTTGTGTATTCAGTGAGGCAAAGGACACAGGGGGGTGAAATATCATCCAAGAAACATAAGGTTAATCTTGATTTAGACTTCCTGATTCTAAGTGATGTTTGATGGTGGGTTCTTGAATGCTTATTTTTTAACAGATATTTTAATGCAGTGGTTTATTCCTGTTGTACATCTTTCTGTGAACACATAGTTTGTCTATTAAAAACTTAAACTGTGGTGATCATTTCTGTTTTTTTAAGACGCTAAATCTTTTGATAATATCAAATTATTGTAGAGTCAATGGATATATTTTTGTAGTATCAGTAACTTTGAAATAAAGTCCAAAAATTGTTACTGTTTACACAATGTATAAATTAAAACATAACTTGCCCTCAATCGAGAATCGACAGAGGTAGCTACTGTGTGATTTTAAGGTAAATAAAATGTTTGTACTTATACATGAATGATGAAGAGAAATCATAAAGACCTCATAAAAGGATAACTGTATCTACAGGAAAATGGTTTATCTGTGCTTTTGACTGTGCTGCTTGTCCCAGGTAAAGCAGAGTGTGGAGGGAGACTTGTTCTCTCCATTTTGCTGGTGATGCCTTGTACTGTTCATCAGAGAAATTTGATACCAAATCTGGCTGCAGAACTGTATATACAGCAGGAGGCAACCCCTCCTCTCCCCTCCGGCTTTCAATTAATGTTTCTTTTTTAATCTCATGTAGTTTTGTTCACCTCTTGCTGATGAGGAAATCTGTAAATACAGGGACCATAATAAATTGAACTTTGAATGCTCTGTGTAGGCTGATGTGATTTTATAGCTTAGCTGGATTCTGAACAAGTACTGTTGAGTGCATTTTAAGGTTCTTGTGATGGGGTTAAATTTAAGAAACTTAAAAAAAGTTAATACTTCAAAAATAGTTAATAGTTTAAAAATACATTCAAGCTTTGATGAATGCTATATTTAAAATACATTCTCATGGTTACTGCTTCTGAAATAGACTGTTATAAGTCTTCTGGGTTATAAATTACAAATCTTTTGAGTTGCGGTTACTGCAAGAGAAGCAAATTCAACCAAAATCCATTTAACTGATGTTAATATTTTTTATTTTGTTTTGTTTTTAAAAAATGTGTAAATTTATGTCAAGTGACCACTGAATTCAGAAAAATCCTCGAAAGTTTGTTCAGAATATTATTTGTCAATATAAGCTCTAATGTTTCATAATAATTTGCACTGAGGTTACATGGCAATTAGCTGTTTTAAGCATGTAACTGCATATACTTTTGTTTTTCCCTGAAAAAGTGCAACCAGCTACAAAAGGAAGGGAGCATTCCAATGTGCCAACCATTGGTTTGACAAATGAAAACTGACATGTAGAAAACAATTTGAAGCAGAAGGGTGTCTGTGTGAAAATTGGCCTTGAAAGTTTGTTTGGCAGGAGATTGGGTGAATATGCACACTTACAGGGTTCAGGTGGGCATAAAAGATTTTTATCCACCTTTTTCAAGTTAGAATGTTGAAAGAAGTCAAGGTCCCTTGATGCTAGCTTTGAAATAATGATTTTTGTTTGTATCTAAATGACTTCAAAATTTTATTCAGTGTTGGATGAATAACAGTCTTTTTTTTCTCATTTTATGCAGAATCAGATTCAGTACCTCAAGCAAGTCCAGCAGCCTAGTGTTGCGCAACTACGATCAACAATGGTAGACCCAGCCATCAACTTGTTTTTCCTAAAAATGAAAGGTGAACTGGAACAGACTAAAGACAAACTGGAACAAGCCCAAAATGAACTGAGTGCCTGGAAATTTACGCCTGATAGGTAAACAAAACAAATACTCCCCAGTCAAGACTTCCCTGACAGTCCCACTACGAGAATGCTATGGTGGGACAGCCAAGTACTCGTTTCCACACCAAGACTCAGACGTTTTGAGGCAAAAGCCACATTCTTATACTGTCCAGCTTGTAATGCTTAATGTAAAACTTACCAGATGAACCTTGTGTTTCAGCTTTTTTCTCCCCCTTTGCTTCAGAGGCCTGACGGCGTCGGACTATTCTGAAGAAATGGCCATCTTCGAAAAAAAATCTTTTCTAGAACATGTAGACATTTTCAAAATTGTTCTATTTGAAGAAAATAGAGGGAGAAACAGAAGTCTTAAGTCTGTGGCACACTGTGTCTACAGACAGTTTGGAGGAGAGAGAACCTAGAGATTATAAATCATGAATTGAACATGTAAAATTCCCATAAAATGTAGAAGTGGAATATGCTGCGCTCTTAACCTTGAGCCTAGTGACTTAGAGACACTGTAAGTCAGTTTTGCCAATAAGACTGTGGACTTCCTGCTTGTTCACTGAACTGCTGGGTCAAAACTCGATGAGGTGAATTTTGTGTTAAAGAGTTACTTGGTAACCAGTTTTGAATAGCTATGAGAGTGCTATTTGCTATCACAGCAGTGATAGTGTACACATTTGACTGTTTAGCCTTTGGGCTCTCTAGCACTTGATGGAGCCTTAAGTCAATGCTGCTAAAGAATGAACTGTTTTCTGGATGGTTGGTAATACTGTGGACGCCTCAAAATTAGGACTGTACGAAAATGTACATTTGATCTAATTGCAAGTTTAAAATTGTTGGAAGCGATATATATTTGATCACAACTAGCATGTATAAGAAAAACTGGTTGTGATAAGTATTTCTCTGCAGTTTTTATGCAGAAATGAGAAGGTTTCAATCTTCTATACTAAGAACTGATCTCAAATGCTCAATACAGAAGGCACACAATGGCAACTGTCTTCAGTGTTGGTGGGGTGCTTTTATTCCTGTGTACACCTGGTTTTTTTGTATTACACTTCTATATAAAATGTGCCTTGAAATAGTTGTAATATATAGCTCAAGGAACACTACTGGTTATGCTGTTGTATTGTGAAACTCCTGGGATGAACGAGAATTGAACAGGTTGTTATTTTTCTGCATTGTCTCGTTCTCTGAAAACAAAGTCAGTATTTTAACAAACCAGAAAAACACATCCATTTTCCTTGGTGGAATCAGTGAAGGAGCTTTTGCTACTCTATTGATGCCTCTGTTCTGTTGTCCCAAGTTACTTGTGAGAGTAGCAGTCCGGGACAGTTGGGAGTGGCATGTCTGAGGTGTGTAAATTGAAATGCAGATTTGGTATAGCATTTGTGTGTTTCTTTTCCTTAGCGGTTTGAGTTCTATTTAGCAATCTGAGGTTTGATTTTCAAAACAGTTGGGCAATATTTTTATGACTCAGTCTGATCCTAGAAAATTCAATTTTAAATTTAAAAAAAAAAAGACATCCAGCTGTCACAGGAGGTGGTGTGTTCTAACTGTTATGATGACTTTTATAAAGATGGCATATTTTATATATTTTAAACTCAAAAGTATCTTAGCCACTTGTGCTTCAGATGATTAATACAGGATTGAAGAGTAGTGTTACTTAACGCAGAGTATTTTTTTGCATGAATAGTTACTTAACACCAAAAGAAAAACTTGACCTTTTAAAAACCGATACATCTGGAATGATCTTGCTATAGCAGTTTCTAGTATTTTAATGATATAGCATCCAAACAGAGTTAAAACTTGCATTAATTAATTGTTAACATGTTACATTTGTAAAGCTCACTATAATGTGCGGGTAGAGGAATGCTGTGCAGGTTGATTCTTTAACTTGGAGTACAAAACGCTTTTTACATCTAGGTGCAGGTTGGTTGTTTTAAGTCCTCAGTTGTACACATACATTTATAGCCTGAGGAGAGACAAGTAACTTACCACTTTCTTTCATGCAAAAGTATCAAAAGAAAACCGTTATTGCTGTGGCTACAATATACACATCATAACATTTTAAGTCAGTAGTGTGAGCTTGCATAATTCATATATGCCGTATCTAGAATACAGAAAATTTAACTTACTTCCTGGTAAATAATTGTGGCTGTCTTCGTTAACTGAGTTAAGATTTTATTTACTTATATTTCTGGAAAGATAAAGAAATGGTGACCTATGTAACATATTTAAAGAATTTAATTCTCTTTGCATCCCCCTCCCCCCCAATTGCTTTAATTGTCCATCTTATTTCATGGCATCTGACCTAGTTTTTTGAAAGAGATTATGCTCCTATACAGATTCCTAGCTGGTGTTCATAGGGGATGAACATGCCAACTGCAACTGTAAGTGGTATTAATTCTAGGCTTTAACCACGGATAAAATTATACAGCGTAGTCATTGCTCATATCTGGAGGGACAAATAAAAGGGCATGTAATCAAAGGAATGGCTGCACTAAGCCATTTCATGTGTCATTAAACAGAGTATACACTTGCGTTAAAAGTTAGTAGAAATGTCATTTGCAGTAAGCCTAGTATAACAAACACTACTAGTCTTTGAAATTTAACCACTTATATTCTTACAGGTTTTGTTGCACGCACGATCAAGAGGATTTGTGAAACCAATGCCAAACTTAGATTTACCACTAATAGGAGTTACTTTAATAGTTACTGGATTTTAAATTCTTGCATGTGTTGTCTTTTTTTGTAAATGGCACAGAGGATGTTACTTGATTCCGTACTAGTTCTGAACATCTGGAAAGATTTTTATGGGAAGAAATGGCATTATAGGTAACTATGCAAATTTCTATACAGGTAATAAAAACTTTACATTTTGGCAGGAGTTAAAATGAAGAAATGAATGGTATTCTAAAATGATCCCAGTTCCAAGGTAACTGGTACTTGCTAATTCTACAGTTGACATTGTTTTGTGAAGAGAGAAACAGTAAATGATTTAAGTGCTGTGAACTTCCTCAGCTTATAGTGATGATGAATACAGTAACAGGAATTTGCAAATGGCTAAAACTCATTGCATGTCTGCCTAATAACTTTTGGGTTATGTTACATTGGTAATCTCCAAAGTGGTCCTGCTTTACACAGAACGAACATCTCTAAGGAAACTTGCATCCTAAGTGTGCGACTTGGACTGTATTAGGTCAGCACAATTTAAACTTCAAGGACCTGGCATTGGACATCACATCAAGAAAGAAAACAGGTTGCTGCCTTGGGCAGAGTTTCAGGCTTCCAGGACTTTACACAGCCAGATTCCTTCTGGAGCAACCCATCTGAAAGATTTGGGAGATTCAGTCGGAAAATGTTAAATGGGGCAGACTTGGCAGAACTTAAAGTGGTCCAAAGCTTGAATACTTAAAAGGTAGTTGATAAGGAAGTTATTTTTTAAAGTTACTTTGGTTGGGTATTTTGGTTACAGGAGAGAACCATGGCTGTGAACTGTGGCAGAAATTTTCTGTTTCACCATTTTAAGCCTCAAAATTTCTGTCAGCCTTTATCAGTTGTTAAAAAGAGAAAGAAAAAAAAATGACATGACCTTCTTGGTCTTGAAAAGTAATGCAAGTCCTGCCATTGAATTAACAATAAACCTATTGAAGTATGGATTTGATTATTTTTTGTTCGGGTTTTTTTGTTTGATTTTTTTGTTTGTTTGGTTGTTATTTTGTTTTTTTTCCTGGCAGAATTTACACTTGTGTAGAAAAGAGGGCAGCTTCATTATGTAGCTGAGCCTGTTAAAAGTGAAACTGTATGTAGTTGGTATCTTGACTTTGGCAGACCAAGAGTCTTAAAGGACTTAAATTTTTCTCTTGTGGAGTCAGATGTATTGCCTATATATTAATTTGCATACTACTTCCTATAATGCTTTACAATGCTATTTTTATCATGAAGATTAAAGATGTGTGATGTTACCCTTTTAGTAAAGAAAACACTGCTAGTTCAAATACGTTGCATACCCTTTTCCTGTTTCTTTCAGAAACTGGATGTTACTCATTATCTGAAATCTGTCATTTTAAAGGAAGTAGATTAATAATATTATTCTTCCTCAATTTCCTGCCAATGCTTGGCTGTGTTTGACTTTCTCCATACCATGCAAGATACGCCTAGGTAAAGCTGACCATGGAAATAACGAAACGGACTTTGCACGTTACTGTCTAATATATAAATTGAGTTGAAAAATAGACATCTAATTTTTTAAACATTATTACATGGACAGCATTGGAAAGACTATCTAAGCCTCTTCAAGAAAAATGGATGTCACACATAGGTTTTAATATTTTCCCCAAAGTAGCTTTCTTCTCTTCACCCAAATCAGTAAATTTTACTGACACAATAAATGAAGATGGACTTTGTTGATAATTCAGTTTACATGCGTTGTTTACTTGCATCATTGGATCTTTTGAATTACAAGACACATCTTTAATCAAATATTTAACTCAGTTGAGGGTTAGCACATGCAAGATTGTGCATATTGATAATCCAGATGTTGGTATATAGAAAAAGAACAATATGCTTATTCATATTTGCAGTAATAAAACTTGCCTTCCACTTTGGGACAGCGACAGAAGATTGACTGGCATTGGAACACCAAGTGGTAACTATAGGGAGACTTTCTGCTATGACAATTATGTTGAGGCATAATGTTCCTTGCATTGTAACATGCAGAAATTGCATCTCCTTTTTTTGTCTGTATTTGTGATTGAGGAAGATTAACAGTTTTATATTCACTTTGTGATAGATGGCTCTTTCCTTTGCAGCCAAACAGGCAAAAAGTTAATGGCGAAGTGTCGAATGCTTATCCAGGAGAATCAAGAGCTTGGAAGGCAGCTGTCCCAAGGACGTATTGCACAGCTTGAGGCAGAGTTGGCTTTACAGAAGAAATATAGTGAGGAACTTAAAAGCAGTCAGGATGGTAAGGGAATTTTTTAAGAAAATGGAAGTTGCCTTGCACTTCTGCTAGTTTAATTTCCTGATGATACGTGTACTGTAAAACCATCTTTGCCAGAATGCAGAAGGACAATATTGAGTAAAATATGACAATTTTAAGTCTTCACTGGTAGTCTTAAGTTAAAAAAACAAAACAAAAAAAACAAACTTATCTTTGGGGATTGGTTGGGTTTACACCTCCAGTACTGAAACAGTGATAAAATTTGAAATTGCTAGATTTTGTCCTGTAGGCCTTGCTGTTTCATAAGGGATCTTTGCACTGCCCACATTACTGGTGAATTGGTAAGACGAAGGATATTAATGTGCCATGAAGCTAAGCATGCACTGAGAATGGAATGCTTTTGGTTAACTGACTGATTTTGAAATTTTTTTTTTTTTAAATAACTTTTTATCAATGCCTTAGAGAAAGAGTTTTCTGTTTTTCTTGCTTAGGTAACTTCGGTCAATTAAAATACCTCATTATCGAATTCACAGTTCATATATTACAACAGTGTAAACCTAAATTGAAATTAGCTATGAACTCTGACCTCTTGCATAATTTAAATGGAGGGGAAAATGCAAATTGAAAGAAATCAGTTGAGAGAACTGCATAGAATCAATGGGGGTTTTTTTGGTAGAGCATTGGAGAGTATCTCTAGTAGAGTAATTGGATGATGGCAGTAAGTCGTGGGATATGAGCTATTTAGATACCATGTAAAAGAGGGTATGTTTTGGGTTTACAGCTGAAGTCTGTGTGATGGCATAGATTAGATTTGAGACTATCCAAGGCTGACGTACCCTGTGTTTTTAAGAATAGGATAGATTTCTCCCTCTCCCTTCCATGAACGATTATGTTTTTGAGAAAGTAGCAGTAGAAAATAACTAGAATTCTGAAGGTAAATGAATAATTTCATTTAAAATTATTCTTGAAGGTAAATGATTACCTATTGTTAACATAGTTTTTTGCTTCTTAACTACTGTTTAGGTAATGTACTTCATCTAAATTTATGAAGTTTGTAATTGAAGCAAGCATGGACAGGACATTCTGATTTCTGCTCTTGGAATGCAGTGCAGTAAAGCAAGTTCCAGAGTTGAGATGTGTTCTTAGTCCCTATTGCTTCTTAAATGAACAAAGATTATAATAATCCTGCAACATGAATTTTCCTAATACTTTTTTCATAACAGCAATTACACTTTATTTTTACAATAATAAGCATTTTATATTTGATTAGCTCCCTCATACCAACGATGCATGAATTGAAGTTTAAGGGAGTCAATATTTCTTTTACTGCTTTCATGTGAAATTTGTTTTGCTTCAAAATGTAGTCCTATTTGTAACATATCTTTTCTTGCTGCATAAGTACTAAAATACCCTGTGGAATTAATTAGATTTTGTTCCTAAGAAAGTTTTTCATTTATTGTCCTGCTATGCAGTATTTGAAGGATTAAAAAAATTAAGAGCTGAAACTTCTCTGAAATGTGACTTTTTTTTTTTTCTACTGACTAGGCTTTTGTAAGTATTCAAATCTGTTGTATACAGATGTGGTACATGGTCACTTTTACATGATTTGTGCCAAGGTTTTGTAGTTGAGTAAAAGTAGATACGTGAATATCTATTGCTAAATACTAATGGTTTGAATTGAGCTGTTTTACGAATAGCCTCCTGTCTTGTCCAGAAATTAATTTCTTTCATTCTGGATATCAGTATAAGAAGTATGTAGAGAGCTAAGCATTTCTTCCTTCAGAGGCAGAGTATCAAAACCAGTGTGTACCTCATGGTTGAAAAAGTCTGTTGAAAAACTGCAACACACAATGTCGAGCTAGAGGATTTTAATTTTTTTGTCTGAGATTGAAGCTATATATGGGCTATTAAGTGTTTGCAACAAATGTGTTTTCTTTATATAGAATTGAATGACTTCATCATCCAGCTTGATGAGGAGGTAGAGGGTATGCAGAGTACCATTCTAGTTCTCCAGCAGCAGCTGAAGGAGACTCGCCAGCAGTTGGCACAGTACCAGCAGCAGCAGCAGTCCCAGGCCTCCAACCCAGGTACCAGCAGGACTCCGTCTTCTGAGCCCACGGAGCAGGGAGAGGCTGTGGGTAAAGACTGCAGCCGCCTGGCAAACGGACCAAGCAATGGGAGCTCCTCCCACCAGCGGACGTCTGGGCCTGGTTTTTATAGGGAGGGTAGCGGCATGGAAGATGACTTCCCGGCTTCTCCAGGGAATGGTAATAAGCTGTCCAACCACTCTGAAGATAGAACTGGTAGAGGAGGTGGTAGCTACATAAACCAACTCAGTACTGGGTATGAAAGTGTAGACTCTCCCACTGGCAGTGAAAACTCTCTCACTCACCACTCAAATGACACAGACTCCAATCATGATCCTCAAGAGGAGAAAACAGTGAGCATGAAAGGTAACAGAACTGTGGGTTCTCGTCATGTCCAGAATGGTTTGGACTCCGGTGTAAACGTGCAGGGTTCAGTTTTGTAACATTTTTCTGCAGCATTTTTATACAGTGTCATTGAAATTGGGAGAGGATACTGTCCAGAAGCCGTTTAAATTAGTGCATACTTGTCACGATTTTGCCTTTTTGTGGGTTTCTTTTTGCTTCAATACCTCTGCCACTTTGGAAATTTTAACAGTTAATTACGTTGAATGTTGCTAAAAGGACGTTTGTGTAGCTCAAGTTATTTTTATATGAGTTAATGTGAAGTTGAAATGGAAATGATTTCCATAAAATATAACATAAATGATGTCTGTACAAATCTGTGTATATTTAGAACCTGTGCTGTGTAAGGGCATTCTTACTCATACTGTTATAGTTACACCACCTTCAAGATCTGTCATAATAGTTGTGGGTTTATGACTGCCAAGTTTGCCCAGTACAGTAGTTTTATCACTAAAAGATGGACTTACTGAAGGAGTCCTGTAGTAGTTTCAGTGTTAATTACAGTTTTTCCCACCATACATCTGTGCATTTTCTCCTTAGGTGACCGAATGTTTATGAATTGTGTGCATAGTTACTCAGTTTTTAAGAACTGTTGTATCCTGTTTATGCATATTGCTCTGTGACTCCAATATTATCTTACCTGTACTGACCAAACCTAAATAAAAACTTTTAATAATGTAATTTCCTCATTGTTCTGCATTGGCTTACATGGTTTAGTTGTATGCAGTGTATTTACAGTACTTTCTCTAATGTGCCAACTAGCTGAAGTTGCATGTGTGTACTGCCATACTGATTTCAGGCCAGCCTTATGCTGCTTATTTGATAGGTTTTGTTCTTATTGGCAGATAAAGAAAAAAGGGGAAAGTACATGAAAGTAAACCTTAGAGATGATACCTGGCTTTTATAAAGGTTAAAAACCCAAAATAAAACCACACCAAGCATACGAGTACCTGACAGCTAAATACACAGATTGAACTACAAAACTTTAAGGAGCTAGTGATGCAGACTCTTAAATCAGATATAACTCATTGTTTTTGAATGCCTGCCTGATGGAACTGACTTCTTAACAGGTGTAGAGGATGAAAAAAATTACTTTTAATTAAGCATCCTTTTAATGAGTTAGGAATTTCTCAGAACCTGAATTTCTGGTGGCTGTTTTCTGTCAACTGTAGTTCAGTGATGACAGCACATGAGGAGATAAAAAAACACTGGCTTTTAAGTACTGTTCAAAAGGAAAATAATAGGTCTTAGCATTATACTTTTGGGTAGCCTTCAGTCCAGTTCCAATATTTCTCTCTTGTGAATGTTGTATTTATCAGATGACTGATCAAGTTCTCATATGTAGCTGCTAAATAATAAATAGGTTATAGTGTTGCAATTCATTGTGAAAGCAGTGAGACTCTGATTTTTTAAAGAAGTATCTTTCTCCAGAGTTCTAGCACATGAATTTGTTTCAAATTGTACAGTTACAATAAATTCCTAGATTATAGAAGGGTTTCCGTGGTACCATTTTATATGGCATTATTTCATGAGAATTAAGTGTCTGCAGCAGTATTATCCAAGACAAATGCATGTAATTAAAAAACTGCTGGCTACTGTCATTTGTTAAGCATGCTACTCCATGTACCACTATTTTAATTTCATAGGGTTCACTTAGGTATATTAAAACTACTTAGAATTTGTCAATAGAAGTATAAATTCTGTCGGTGATATCTAGTTGTTTTTTGAACATTACTTTAGCCCTCATTGCCTGAAAAATAGTAGTTATTAGTTGAGTGCATGAAAAGGAAGTGATGATTATACAAAAAAACAAACAAACAAACAAAAAAGTAGCAGCATCTACCACCCATAGTAATTTAAAGTGATGCAGATCTAGTTGGTGGTGGTACTGTATTTTGTTCTAGTGATGTATTCCTTGCTTACCCATAGTGCATGTATATGTGCATCCTGTGTCCTGTAGGGTAAACATTTATTTGTAAGAAGCTTAAAATGCTTAATTTATTATAAAAATTACCTTATCTGAAAATGGATGGCAAAAAGCCTTGTGGATAAATCCTTCGCCATGGTTCAAATTTCACTCTCAAGCAGGAAAGCAAACTCATTCTGAGAAAGTGGTAGACATTGTTTCACCTAGTAAAAGGTATTAGAAGCGTGTAAAATATCTTAAGAATTACAGCAGTTGCTGTTTAATTGTGCTAAGGTTTTAAAACATGCATAACTGAGGTGGTGACTGCTTGCTACTTAAGTCTGTCACTATAGGACATGTTTAAAATCATCAAGAGATTTTAAATCTCTCAAAGACTGTTGTACTTAATTTTTAAATAGTAAAAAAGCTTTTTAAAAAAATACAAATTGCCCTGTAAGACTAGAAGTTAATTTAACCTGTTCATCAGGGTTGTAAGTCAAGGTCTTTCTCTGCTTAGAGATTCTTTTAAATAAGCAGGCTGAGGTGTTAGGGATTTTTGTGTGGTGTGGGTTGTTTTTTTTTTTCTTCCCAGAAATGAAAGCACTTCATCTACTGCATCCATTAATTACAGTGCATCATATAATTGACTTGCTACTGCAAAGTGTTAGTGAATTGCAGCACATAGAGACACAAAACCCAGTAACATTAATGTTCATCTGGCTATCAGTACTTGTGACAATAACCCCAAGTGTAGTTGGTTCAGTTTAACAAAAGATTACTTTTTATTGATCACCAATAAATACAAAATATTCCTCTTTAAAATTGCATACTTAATCTTGCTGTATATATTTTCAGGATTCAGGGGCAAATCTTATATCCAAACTTCCTTCCAGACCTGATTTTGGGCAGTTCACTTTTTAGCATGTCTATTGATAAAGCAGTTATTTTTACTGCTCATATTTTCAGGGAGTACTGCTGACTGATAGGTCAAAGTAAATTAATGTGGTTTTCTAGGGCTCTTCAAGCAGAAAGGGTTCAGATAGTGCTGTGCTGTGCCTCGCAATAGGCTGATTCCCAGTGGATTTCCTGGCAATTTCCAAGTAAGGTAACTTATTTTAAGGAACTTACTGTGCCTCTGCATTTTTGTAACTTGTATTTTCATAGCCTGATAAATGCGGGGGTTTTAAAACCTTTGGAATATACATGTTTGTTTAAAAACAAAAAATACAAGACAGAGGGGTATGTGGTAGCAGAGATCTCTGTACAGTTTTATCAAATGCTTGTCTGCAGAGTGCCTCCTAACTGAGGGAAAAGTTCTCCTCACTGACCTTTCTGGGGAACCACTTTTAAAATGGGTTTTTAAACTTCTTTGCATTAGTTACACCGATTATTTTAGCTGATGGTGTTAAGGTGCTCGATGCAAGGTTGCTTGCTCATAAGCACTAAAGGTGCTTGAATTGCTACCAGGAGGAAAACGGATGTCTGGAGACAAGATGTGCACAAAAATGAGGAGCAAAAATTCAACAACAAAAGGTAAGTGGTAGAACAAAATAGCTGAAAAGGAATTTGTAGGTGCTGCTGGTCCTGTCAGTAAAACGTTTTTACGAGGCAGGTTTGCAGTCCTCGATAGAACTGTCTTATATCGCCACTCCCTCCCGGGGGCCCAGCAGCCGTACAACAGACAAGCTCGGGGCACGCATTTTTCTGCTTGGTACTGTCCTTAGACTCCTCCTCCGAGTCGGGCAAGGCCCGATGCCAATCAGCCTTCCATGGGAGGGGAGCTCAGCCCCTTCAGGTGCCCGCCCTCGGCACCGCCTGCGGGCCGGGCCAAGACGTGGTTGCGCCGTCCGTGGAGCGCCGGGCCGGGAGACCGCCGCCATGTTGTGCCGCTTTGCCTCGGAGGGCAGGTGAGTGCTGCGCCGCGGAAGGGTGCGGGAGCGTTTCCTCGGTCAGAGCCCCGCAGCCTGAGGCGGGGGGCGGGACGGCCTCGCTCTCCGCGTCCGAGCTTTGGGGAGGAGGGGAGGAGAAGAAGGCAGGGGCGGGAGGGTCGCCCCTTCCTCGTCCCCCAGCGGCTCCCCGCCATTTCGAGAGGAGGGAGGTCGCGCCGCTGCTGACTGCTCTGGGGCGCTGGGCGCCGCCTCAGGTAGCGGCGCGGCCGGGGCGTTGCTCGGGGTTGTCCTTTCACCCTCCCAGGGTTCTGCCCTCGCCACGCACCGAGGAGCTGTAGTCGCCTGACGAGGTGCTGTCAGATCCTCTCGGCTTTGCTAGCGTGGGTCGCCGCGCTCTCGGCCGCTCTTTTGGCCTCGAGCATTTTGTTCTTAGTTTGTCCCTGGTTTGCGCCAAGGTCACCAGCGAAACGTAAAAGGGCCGCCGGAGGTGACCTTCCGGCGCAGCAGTTTTCATCGCGGCCCTTGTCATGTCTCACGACAAGCGCAGGGTGCTCAAGTGGGGAAGGGTATGGGAACCTGTGTGTTTCTCTGTGCGGGATACCGAGGCTGCCCTGTCATTACGCAGCGTGGTGTTTTCTGGTACAAACCATGCAGACAGGGAAGCATGAGTGTCGGTGATAATGCTGGAGAGTTTCACTTCTGGGAACCCCCTGACAGAGGTTTTCAGCTTTTTTGTTTGCCAGTACAGTGACCTCCAGGGTCCAGTACAGGAAGGACACTTCAGGGACATCTTGGTTTCAATTTTTAATCGATAAAGATCATGTGAAGCTTAGAATGTCATCACGTTACTGCTGGCCTACCTTTCCTGGCTTCAGCTTTGCTTTGCCTGCATGTGTGGGAGGGTGTGTGGCTCTTTGATGGCCTGTGGGGCTTGATACGAAAAATGGCAGCTTTACGTTATGAAACCTTGTATCTGTGGCATATTCACTTATGAAGTGCTTGCTTTGAGCTCTTGAAAAATAGAAATTTGACCTCTTTATCTAAGACTACCACCCCGTGTTCTTAATGCTGCTGATCATAACAGTCATGGTTTCAGTCCGCTTCAGTAGTAAAGCTCAGCTACTGAATAAGACTATTTCTTTCTGTTTTTTCTCTTCTAGGAACAGTGCCAAGCTGATAGCACCTTTGGGATGCTTGGTCTCTAGGCAAAAGCACACCCTTCCAGACCTGCCATATGACTATGGTGCTCTGGAGCCTCATATTAATGCAACGATTATGCAGCTGCACCACAGCAAACATCATGCCACCTACGTGAACAACCTGAATGTTACAGAGGAGAAATACAAAGAGGCACTGGCAAAAGGTCAGTATATCCACTCAACAGATGTGACAGAAGCTAGTTGACATAAGAAAAAACTGTTATCCCATTGTTCCAGAGGAAATAGTTTAACAAGTTTTAGATTATGTAATTCAAGTCGGTGTTCGGTTTGTGTTTTGTTTTGTTGTTTTGGTTTTTTTTAAATAAAGTGAAATGCGATTAGGAACAAGCTTTCATTGTAAGCATCATTGGTATTTATAATTGGAAACTAGGTATAACTAAAAAGCATGAATTCTGTTCTCTGTAGCATTGTTAAACTAGAAGAAAATTAATTTGTGGATTTAGTCCATATTTATATTAGTAATTTGTATCCAAGACTGAGTCAATATAAAAGTGCTATCATTTTACTAAACGTATGCTTTGTAATGAAAGGTTAGAAACAAACTTGTATAAAATGTTTGCGCTTTGATGGTTTTAACATCAGACGCTCTGCTGATTTTTGTGAAATATTCTTAGTCACATACAAATGTAGGTAAGACAAATGCCTGGGTTAATGTGTATGACATCAGTAAAAAGAGCTGAATTTGGCTCTCAGTTGTGTCACTGGATCAGATTAAGGGTTCATGTATGTTGCATGGTAGTTTGAGACACAAAAATACATGTTAAGCCATTATAGATTTTTTTTTGTTAAGAACTCAAACTAAATCTTGAGATACACTGACTTATATGAAAACTTTACAGTTGTTTTAGCAGGGTTATATTGAAACACATGGAATTACTTTTTCGGAATCTTTCAGTTGGACTGATGAAAGTTTATATTTTTTTAAGAAAGTAGAGTATTTTCTGTGTTTTTTCTCTTGTGATGATCTTTCTAAGGAATATGAATTTATCACTAAGAATTGATTACTTTATAGGCTCAGTTCAGTGTGGTTGTCAGGTGGTTTCACAGTGTAATTTAACTGCTTAGGCTTGGATGAAAGAATTGTCAGTATCTGGGTGAACTTGAATCCTGTAGCCCTTGAGAATTGCCAGTGTGCTTGAATAAAGAATGTTGGTTACCTGTAGAAGTTTAGAGAAAGCCTAATAGCCTAAAAATAACTTATTCTGAATTAACTAATGAGATTTAGTTATCAGGAAGTTAAAATTGGCTGCTGCTTTGTCCTGCTGGTGGTGGACCCAGAAAAATTGTATTCCAGAGATGAAATTAGTATAAACAGAATTGAGGGAACCTGAACTATAAAAAATTGGTCTGTCTGCTGCTGATGTTACTTAGCTGTTTTATCACAAAGGCTTCAGCCACAAGCTGAGGCAGAATTTATGATTAGCAGGAACATCTGCAGTGTTGTGGATCCTTTGAAGTGTTTTCTTAAAAATACTGTCCCTTGTTAGGCTATCATCATTTGCTGATAGAAATAGTGTATTTAGAGGTGGAGGTTAATCTTTAAGGATCTTGCCAAGTGGATTATGCACTGATGGTGGTCATGGACATCAGAGCATACAAATATTTACTTGTGATATTTGTGTGTGTGTTGGTTTGGCTTCCCCCCCAACTGATACCTTAGTGTACTGTATGTAGTATTTTGACCCTCATTAGGAAGACTTCTAAGATCAGGCTGTAGGAAAGAGCAAAGTCTGAACTACCACCTCATTCTCTCAGTATTGTCATTCTTTTTCCATATTTAAATACAAACCTTTATGCACAACATTTCAATGTTGGATTACCTCTAATTGGCATCTAACATCTCTTCTGGATAACATAACCCCGCCAATGGCTTTTGCTCAGCAATACAAAGTAAAATACCCTCTTCAGGATATTTTTAACATGTTCTTCACTGATCTATAGCTATCTGCTTAGAAATCTCGAAAGCTGTCCTGAGTTGAATCCCATTGGGTTCTGTCATCAGCTCATTTGAAAACACTTCTGTGATAGGTTGCTTCATAAGCTGGTTCTGATTACTGGTCCAACAAAATGTGCAAGATTTGCTAATTGGAGTTTATAAACTTCAAACTTACTTTCTGTGAAAACTTTTACCTACCAGAGTTTTTCCTGGTCTTTTCTGACCATCATGTGCCCTGTGGTGCTTTACTTAGGGGCTCTTAAAAGGAAACACATCACTCTGGGTAGATGAAAACTGAGCTTGGGTACCTTTACACACTGCCTGTGTTGGTTGATCATGGTCTGCTACAGCTGGGTTGAGGAGTGCAGTAAGCTTGAGCAAAGGCCAGGAACTTGCTATATAAATAAATTGCAAGATGTTTTTGCTGCAACTTATTACTTATTTCCCACTGTCTTTTCCAGTGCAAAGTTGAACAGAACTGATACAGTAGAACCACAGATGCTGTGTTTTAAGGCCAATGGCCAAATGCCATCTCTGGTTCTTAGTGGAACCTGTTCCTCTAGGAAATGGTGGAATAAACAGTGGTAAAGACGTCCTGGGTTGTTTTTTTATTTCTGGCATGTGATATGTTGTATGCTCTAGATGAATTTAAAAAGTGTCATTAAGGTATGTAAAATTCAAGGAAAATGTCCTCAAGGTGCTATTTGAGTGTGAGAGGTGTCTCATTTTCTTTCTACCCGATACTTGAATTTGCTGAATTCAGCAAATACTGTTTGTAATAACTGTATTGGATGTGTTGTTACAATCCTGTACCCCTCAAGCTGTTCTTTAACTTAGATATTTTTCTGAATGGAGGAAAAATTAAGCGGTGTTGCACGTAAAAGCGAATTTGTGTAAGGAGGACATTATTAAGAAAAGTTTATAGGAAACTGTTTAGCTTCTGCATCTTAAGAAAACCATTTAGCAGTTCATTTCTAGCAAAACCAAAAAGCCATAGACATGTGATTGAGTGCTGTTGTAACTCATTTTAGCAAAGCATTGAATGATGGATTTCTGGGAGACTTGTGATCACTATTGAAACAACGTCATCCAGGTATTTTATTTGTATGAAGCTTCCTAAGGTTGCTGTGGTTTCTGAAGGGTATGAAGAGATAGTCACCACACTTGGAGGTATTTAAAAGGCATGTAGATGTGGCACTTAGGGACATGGTTTAATGGTACACTTGGTCTTAGTTTAGGGTTGGACTTGATAATCTTAAAAGTCTTTTCCAGTGTGAATGATTCTGATTCTGTTAGGATGAGATACTGAGAACCTGAAATTCTTTATTGAAACCTTAGTGACGTGTGGTAGTGCTTTGTGACCTGTGTTCACTTCTGTGTTAACATGACATTTATGGCAGCAAAAAGACTTCTCCCCTGAGAGTGGAGAAAAGAGCTGCCCCCACTCCAAGTTAGAGAAGGTATTGAATGGTGGAAAAAGCTTCAGAAACCTTTGAAATGTTTAAAAGCCAAAATAGCATTAAAGAACACTTGCATTGAAGTACTGCAACACCATTTAGAAGCACAAAGCACCAGTGAACTGTTCTAACGAAAATGGCATGTTGTGGAGAGTGAGGAAGTACAGGGTGGTCTGATCTTGATTTCAGATGTGGGCTTCTGTCATGTGAAGTAAAATAATCTGGGTGACCACCTGCCTTCAGAAAAAAGAAAATTAAACAAAAAATAGCAGGAAAAAGAACATGTTTGTGTAGCTGCTTATGGTACTCATCAACTTTCTTTGGAGCACAAGCTTCCCTGTCAGTTGTTTAAGCTTAATTCTTCAGTTTGTGAATCAGTAAGCTAATGAGTGAACAGTGTTCTTGTCTTGCAATGGCAATACTGAGAAGTTTGCAAGTGCTGGATACTTAAAAATGTTTAGTTGCTTTATTTTGCTATAGAATGGCAATAGATTTTATGTGTAGTGTGGATTGCCTGATAGGTGCAATATTGGCAGATCATTACAGATTAAGAAAAGGTCAAAGATAAAGACTTCTGTGTAGTTTGTCAGTAACTATCTAAAATATGAATAACTGTCACAAACCTTATCTTTTCCATAGACAAGTTATAGGCCAGTAAAACTTGAAAGATTATAAAGGTCGATGTAGGCCTAGGGGCTGTTTAGTGACTACTGATATTTACCTGTGTATTTTATCTCCTGCATTCTTAGGTGATGTTACAGCTCAGGTATCTCTTCAGCCTGCACTGAAGTTCAATGGTGGGGGCCATATCAATCACACCATCTTCTGGACAAACCTTTCTCCTAATGGAGGAGGAGAGCCTAAAGGTTAGTGCTTATTAGTGGTTTATTGCATGACTTTTAATTGACTAATAGAACTGATGATCTTTTCTCTCTTTGAAAGAGTCTAAAGGATCTTATTTTTCAGAGTTAATTTACCTTTCAGTGTAAGAGTTACTGTAATTCTGAGAAATTCAGGGGTTTTTGGATGGAAGCCAGGAATATAAAAAGATAGCCTTGTGCTATATCTTTTACTTTCTAAAACTGATTATGTGTATGCTGCAAAATACTTAACTGTTGCCATATACTGTCCTTTCCATCCTCATGTGAGAAAGTGATGCTATGCTAATTAAGTTGCCACATATGATGTATTTGGCTCACAGAAAGGGAAGAATTGCACTGCAGACCACCCATCCTAGTGACTGGATTTATACTGCAGTGTGAATAGAGATGGTTTAGTAGTTAAAGCCTAAAGGAAGAAACTCCTTTTGGGAGGACAGAGAAAACGGGCTGCTTGGGGAGGCTGGGAATCTCCTTTCCTGGGGACATTCAGAAACCACCTGGACATGTTCCTGTGCGACCTGCTGTAGGTGATGCTGCTCTGGCAGAGGGGGGTTGGACTTGATGGTATTTCAAGGTCCCTTCCAACCTCTAACATTCTGTCATTCTATGAAAGCAAAACAAAGAATTCATTCACTACTTCCCATTAGCAGGCAGGTTTTCAGGCATCTTCAGGAAACCCAGACACCATCACACTTAGTTATTTGGGAAGACAAACACCATTTCCCTGAACATGTGTTTGCCTGTGAACTCTGATGCCATGTAGTATGGAATATCTCTTGGTTCAGTTGGGAACAGATGTTCCTTATGTGTCCCCCTCCCCCCCCCAACATACTTGTGGTGGGGTGATGTGAGAGGCAGAAAAGCCCTTGACTCTGTGTAAGCACTGCTCAGCAGTAATGGAAACATCTCTGCTTTATCACTGTTTTCACCACAAATGCAAAACACAGCCCCATGCCAGCTACTGTGAAGAAAATTAACTAATTAATTCCATCCTAGCCAAAACCAGCACATTCTTTCTGTAAATTGGTGGGCTTTGGGTGCTGCTTCAGTTTCACATTCATAGGTGACATCTGGTTGTGACCTTCGACCATGGAAGTATAGAAATACTGTAGAGATGGTCTAGTTAAGATTACAGCATAAAGCTTTGAAGCTTCTAAGCTGAAGTTTCCACAAGTGCTTCTCATATCAGTCCTGTTCCGATAGAGCCTGTTTTCAATTGCCATTTTCAGAAAAGACTCTTTAAAGCCTTTAATTTTTTCTCCCAGTTTCTGTGAAAGTCAGAAAACCAAAGATGTGCTGGGGTGTAGGGGAAAGGAAGTAGTTTGGCAGTGCATTGTTATGATCAACAGTTCTAGTTTCTGTTCCCTTTGCCCCAGCACAGGTTAGCTTAATTGTGTAATGAAGAAGGGATCTGATCAAGGAGTTGACTTGCCCATCTTAAATAAACTGCTGTGCTGTAGAATGAGATGTAACTCTAAAATCTGTGGGAACTGGTTAAATACTTCTTACTATGTCTAGGCTCACTATACTGACACTGAGGATGTCCAGATGTTTCTTTGTATGAAGACACAGAAATTATAGCCACTTAGTGTTGTGCTATATATGCAAGCCCTAGTGCTTTACCTTCTTTCCTGGTCGTTCTTTTTTTTATTTTATTTTAGGAATGTGCAAGTGTCCTGTTGGTAGCACCCTGACTGTATCTTTGAGGATGTTTGACCATCGTGCTAATTTCTTTCCAGTTTGCTTGCCCTCGTAAGCAGGCTGGGATAGAACTGTAATTAATGATGGAGCTACTCTGTTTGTCTAGACACTTCCTTTTCACAGAGCTCAAATGCTCCTGTTGCCAGGAATTGAAAGATGTCAAGTACCTGACATTCTGTGATCATCTGTGCTTTTTTTTTTTTTTTTTTTTTTTTTTTAGGAGAATTGATGGAAGCCATCAAGCGTGACTTTGGTTCCTTTGCAAACTTCAAGGAGAAGCTGACAGCCGTATCAGTTGGTGTTCAAGGATCAGGCTGGGGGTGGCTTGGCTATAACAAAGAGCAAGGACGCCTACAAATAGCAGCTTGTGCAAATCAAGACCCCTTGCAAGGAACAACAGGTCAGGTTTCTGTCCTTCTCCTCTACTTCTTGGGGAGTGTCTTTGTAGATTTCATAGGCAAGTGTATGAGATCTGAAAGAAGTTTATGGATGAATGCCAGGAAGAAATTGTTGGATAAATAGGGCTGCAAAACTGATTATCACTACTAGCAGAAGTGAAAACTGGCTACAATTTTTAAATTCTCTGACTCTGAGGTCCCATCCAACCCAGCCAATCCTATGATTCTATGATTCTATGCAATATATATATGCATGTAGAGAGCAAACAGTTCTTTGAAATATGGACAGTAACCACCTGTGTGCTGGAGAGCTCTTTGTCTCCCAGCAGATGAAGACTCAGAAATTTGATAGTTTCAGGGTGCAATATAAGATGTTACATATAGAGAGTGTTTTCATGGATTTACGAAATTTATTCTCCTTTATTTTTTACAGGTCTCATTCCTTTGCTAGGAATCGATGTATGGGAACATGCTTATTATCTTCAGTATAAAAATGTTCGACCTGATTATTTGAAAGCCATCTGGAATGTGATCAACTGGGAGAATGTATCTTCACGATATGCAGCTTGCAAAAAGTAGAGTGGAATTCTTACACAGACTACTAAAATATCACCACTTCTACTCTTACAGCACACTTGTAATAGTGCCTGTGGCTTACAAATGAATTGTTCTACTGCAGAAAACACTTAGCTCATCCAACAAAAGTATTTCATAATCAAGCAAAGAGTCTGCTTAATTCTGTGAGAGATATTTACATAGATTTTTGAAGCTTTAATATGTTGTGCAACAGAGAGACACTTGAAATAATATTTTGTGTTGCATATAGAAACATAGGTCACCTTGGTGAAGCTTAATTGGGTGATGGATTTCCTTGTTGCACTAAAATACCTAAGTGGAAACATGTATTTTATGTTGCTGTAAACAAATAAAACTCAAAAGGAGAATCTTCTATAACTGTCTATAAGAGACTTATTTTTAGTAATAGCTAGTCCAGTTACTTACTTGATTTGAAAGTGGTTGGAAAAGAAAAATCTCTTGTTGTATTATAGAGTATGGAGCTTTTTTAACATTGGAAAGATAGATGAAAGGGGAAATAGGCATTCCTGTGCCTGCCTGACTTGACTGTCTTCAGTCATCCCTACTTTTTCCTAGATCTCTTTAAGTGAGATCTTTGTGTATTGCACAGATGCACTGGCTTTTGAAGAGTTACCTTGGGCAAGAGGTTACAGTACTGGGTCAGGCTAAATTGTTCATACAGGAACTGAATGGCAGCATGTGATACGCATTCCACACTAGCTGTTAAGTGTATCCTAAAACATGATTTTGTGCATTTATCAAGTGTAAATTGTCTCTGCCTAGCTGTGTTCCTGAAACGGTTGTTATTTACAGTTAAAGGTGATGAACGACCATCTGGTGTGAAGGAGCATGCTCAAAAGGTCTTGAAAAATACAATAAATGGTTGGTGTTACTTGGGTTTTTTTTTCTAATTCTGTTGCAAGTATTTCAGGGTGGATGCTACTGGACATACACAGTGCCTTGCACGTGGGTTTTTGTAGAGCTTCCTTGCAATGCTTCTTTAAGTTCAGGATGGATTCTCAGGGAAACAGGGACTAGGCTTGCCTTACCCTAATGACAGGCTGCTATTTTGAAGTATCAAGTAAGATCAAGGGGAGAAGTATTTATAAAGAAATAAATGTGTTTCATTAACAGATGCAAAGAGAGATTAACCACCACCACAGGAATAGTATTTAGTCACTAACCAAAGCTGTGACTGGTGAGATACCTCTGTTGCAAATGAAAGTGAGTTGTGCAAACATGGCTTATTTCACATTTCAAGTGTTTTGTTTACAGAAGGGTCTGTATTCTTGCTGTCTGCAGAAGCATCTCTAAGTCTGGAGAGCAGGTGAATGAAGTCCCTGTCACAAACAATGCTCAGCTTTTCTTAGTAGAGAGAGAGAGAGTCTCCATGAATAAACAGTAGCATCACACAGATTTTTCCCTGACAGAAGCTTCTGGCAAAAAAAGATTATGCTTTCTAGGTGGCAATTTGAAATTAAATCTTTGCTTTAATTATTTACTGCACTGATCAGTTTAGTTGGAAACTTGTTTTCCTCTGTCCATGTGTGTCAACTGACTGGACGGAAGTGCATAAGCTTCTTACTAATCTGTGTTACTAGGAACTGCTGCTGCTGTTCAGAAGTTGTGACAGATGGGCAGGTGTGCCTCTCCCTGCATGAACTGAGAAACAGGAAGGTAAATGATTACAGCTGATCTCACATGCCCTGTCTGAGGAGACAAGCCAAAGACCTGTTACTTAATAATTGCACTACTGACACAGTTTGTTCTGCCTAGACTTTCTAACTCTAACACTAGAAATAGCAGCTAAGTGTGTGAAGTTGTCTCCAGCTGTGGAGATACTGAGATTCTGTGCAAGGTAGCTCAGATCAACGAGATGAAACTACTTGCAGACTGGATCTGCATGACTGAACAGCGAGTTTTCTAACTTTTGTGCTAACTGGTCATTGACCTGGGCCAAACAGAAGAGTTGCAGAAGAATTGCGTCCTGATGGTCCCCCTGAGCCTCTGTTTTTTCAGTCCTTGCTTAACTGTGTTGCCTGTGAAGATGTGTATGTACACACAGATATTTGTGTGTAGGCCACAATATTATAGAACAAGAACTTAAGAGTTACTTCCAAGAGGGGAGAAAAGTGCAGTATCTAACCCAAATATTTTGGAAACGATGATGTATCACAAGTCTGAATAACAAAGGGCATCAGTGTGATTCCATAAGAAATACTTGAGTGAAAAAGCTGTTGTACTTAGAGACTTTTGTTTGAAGACTACAGATATCCATGGCTGAACTTCTTTTCAGAAACAGGTGCAATTGAGTCTTAAAAAGCCATATGCCACTGTGAAATGCAAGTCACATTTGTAATTTTTTTGCTGATCTGTAAAAGATATTTGAAGGGTAATACAAATTGCAAAGCAGTTGTGTCTCATTCTGTACCAGAAAAAATTAAAGTAACTTCAGGCTGGACATGGTGAGCTCTTGCAGCTTCCCTGCTGGTCCTGTGTGGTGTGTCACAGGGCGGATGCTGGTGACTGGTTCTGGTGAGCCCAGGGCTGGCACCTCCTTCCTGCTCTGGGAATGGTAGGGAGCTGTAGGTGTCTGTACTGAGCAGTCAGAAGTGGGAAAAAAGAGAAAATACTCTTTATTCCTCCAACTTCTTCCTTCCATCTCACAATTATTTATTCCACCTTTATCTGGAGCACGTATTAAAAAACAGTAGTAAACCCCAAACCATCGCCAGAAAATATAGTCTGTGACTCAGCTTGTGAGCTGGTAGGCTCTTAAAAGACATATTAAAACACCTTTATTTACAGAAGACTTACTTGTCTTTTTTTTTCATGCAAAAATTGAGCTCTTTCTAGTGTATCAAAATAGGTTTAAAATGCTATGCTCTGCCATTCTGCTAGCATTTGATATGCCTATTGTATTGACTTTGCAGAAGTTAATCATTGCACAAGCGTGAAGCAAAAGAGTTGCGTTTACAGTTGTCTGGTGTCAGGTAGGTAAAGCACTGGTAAGTTAGTAGGCTCAACTTGCCTTCCCCTTAAAGCACTTTCTGCTTACTGAAGTAATGCCCTCATATTTCATCATAGCTGTTTTTACTCCTTTAATTCACAAAGTGGAGCTTCTCTGCGAGTCCATGGTAACTGTATTTGACTGCGGAGCTGAATGCGCTCCTGTCCCAGAGAAGCAGAGCTGTGCGTTTCCCACTAGGTGGGGGTGTGGATCTGCCTTACCCTGCTCTCTGTGCGGCTTCCGAGTTGAATTCCAAGAAATTCGTTAAGAAGCAGTTCATGTACTCTCACTGGAACTGCTTGGGCTGTTACTTCCACTTTATAAATGATAGTCGGCACTGCCACTGAAGCTGCCTGTCAGTATGTGGGATGGAGGCAACCCTCCTGTAAAGAAAACAGTTTATTTTAATATATCCAGTCACTTACAGGTCTTGCTATAACTAAAACCAGGGCAGGTAGAGTCTGGAGGAAGGTACCCTTAATTAAAAGCAAGGATCTAGGATTCCTTCCTGGCTGCCTCATCAGGCTGTCTGTGTAGGGACATACAGCGTCCATGACGTTCTGAATGGTCTTTTAAGCCCAGATACTTACCCACAGGGTACAAAGTCTGTGTAACAAAGCCAAGACTGTAGAGAGAATACTTAGCAGGCTACCTGAGGCACAAATGTTTATACCTGGTGTGTCCCAGGGTTTTTGCTGCTCCACCGAAACTCCAGCTTTTCACTGGATCTGCTCACGTGAAGAGGTGGGTGGACAAATTAGCACAGAGGCAATGTTGCTTGGACCTGCCAGAGCTGGTGGTGGACCCACGTAACCTTGTGACACCACTGGAGCTGCTCTCTGACAGACATCTCCCACTGTGGTGTTTTTAAGAGTCCCTCTGGGTTGATGGCGATTCCCTGGAATGCAGGGAGCTCCCTACATTGTAGCACTTGGGAAGTCTTAGCATGAAGGCAATGTGAAATGACTGTCAGTCCCATAGTTGTTGGCTTATGTTGAACATAAAGTTGCAGAAGAAATGACAGTTTTCTGAAGTTGCTAATTTCTACAAAACTCTGGGGAAACATGCAAAATTTGCACAAGGTTTTTTCAAATAGGTTGGGGACTTCTACAACCTGATTTCCTCTAGGGGAGTGTTGCCCTGCTTGGGAAGATAAAAGCTTTGGAAAGTCCAGGTCTGTCAGTTGGGCTACAATGCCCTAGTCCATTCTTGTTTTCACCTTTTTTCTATGGAGAAACCAAGTCTGAACTTCCTTGTATTCTCCCTACTTCTGATGAGGTCCTGTATTGAGGGCCACCTCCTTCAGAATGAGCTCTGCAGTGCTTTAGTTCCTTGTACCTGGGTTCCTTTCCACCTACTGCTTCATAATGTTTGCATTTTAAGGGCTTGTCCTTGTCCTTTATGCTATTGGCAATAGAGCTGTAGCTGTAAGAAGTCAGATGTAGAACTAAGAAGCATGGTAATTCAGCTATTTTTATCAAGGAGTTTTGCAACACAGGCAGTATAAAAAGACTACTGCACAGGAATTTCAGGTTTTCCTTATTTTTTTTAGAGAAAGTTAGAAATTTTCACACTTTCTGCAAAGATCAGGGCATGTCAGAGGTACACAAACCAAGAGATAAGGAGAAAGAATGTGTCAATTGACTTGTCATATTTTGAAAGTAATGCCACAATTCTGAGAAGGGCTAAATCATACCATTTCAATATTTGGTACTGACAGGAGTGGGCAATATTGCATCCTTTGTTATACCTCTAGAAATTTGGTCCTGAAATAGCTGAAAACACGGGCTTCTGGTCTGTAGGAATTTTGAAATTTGGCTGTGGTCAGAACTGGCCAGGATTGAAAACTTGTCAGTATTTCCAGGAATCCAGAAGCTCCCAAGGCCTTACAGCTGCTGGGGAAGTCTGATGTTCTTGTCTGTCTGGGCAGCTGTCACAGGCTTCGAGCCTCAGGCTTCTCCAAAGGTCATTTCAGGGCTGTTTCAAACAGCATTTTGGGCACTCTAAGGAAGTGTTTCACAAAGTTCTGACTCTCTATGTATGTGTCTTCTGACTGAATGCTTCACTCAGATGTTTCTAGCCACTCTTAGACCTCAGGCAGAATTCTGTTGAGTAGGGCTGTAGGGAGGAGGGGGAACACAGTCTTTCAAAGGATGCTTCATCAGGCTGTCTTCAACTTCCCACTCCCATAAAAAGTGCACACAAACCTGGCCAAACTGCCCTGTTTGTGGAGAAGAACTCAGCTTTTGGGTCCTCTGAGTGTTTAAGTTTGTTTCCCAGGATGCTGAGAGAAACTTGTCTCATACTCAATTTACCCTGTTCTCCATCTGGGCTCCCCACCTCTCATCAAGATTTCAAGCCATATCAAAAGACCCTTGGTTTTAATTTCAATAAGCTGTGCTGCTGTTTACAGGGAAGAAGTGCTCATGTATTTCTGCTTATTTATTTTTCTTATTGAAAGAGTAAGGATTGCAAAACTAAAACTCTCACCTGGGTTTTTTAGGGATGGAGAAACATTTCTGAGAGCCTAAGTGTAGGGCTTAGTGCTTTTTTGCCTAACTAAATAAAATGAGAATAATGAACTGGAATTAGCTTGTCTGAGAGTCAAGAGCTCTCATGGGAGTTTCTCCCTTGTCTTCATGAGATCCAGGTCAGTTAAAAGCAGTTCAGAGCCAGGACTGATGCTTTTCTGTATTATCTAGCTGGGAATTGGAGTTGTTCCTGGATTTTGTTTTATCTTAAATGTAACTCGTAGCATTTAAGTGTCTGTTGTTCATCTGCTGAGACTCATTGCTGTCCTAAATACATTCTCACCAGCTGGTGTGGGACTGTGCAGCACACGTTGTATGTTAGTGTCAAACCTGTGTTTAGTATGGGAGAAAGCACAAGATATTAAATGGAACTAAATGTTTTTCTTCTAGATATGGCTGTTTGGCATAGACACTGTGGGAAGGATACAGTGTGGGCTGGATGATGAGGGTTCAGCCCTGAAATTCGTCCTTGAAAGTAACATCTGCTGATCTGGGGGCAGATCTACCCAGTTTTCTCTCCAATAAACACTGATATCAGCTTCATTAGGAAGAAGTGTGTTTCTGTGTCCTCAGAGAAATATCCAAGGATCTAGCTCATGTCAGGATTTCAGACTACCCCATCAAAACCCTCTTCTTTTACATCATCAGCTGGTGTGTCACAACACCGTACATCCCAAAGAGCTCACTGTAGGCCAGTTTTACATGGATGAGAAAGAGTAAAGCTGTCTGTGGCCATCCGGAAATCTGTCAGCATCTGCACCCAGGAACATGCTTGGAGCCAGTGTTAGAGGGATTCTGTGGGCTGCACCCCTGGACTGGTCCCACTGTCAAGGCAGCAATATGAAGAAGTCCTGGTCTGGCTGCTGCTCACTTGAAGCTTCTTGCAGAATCTGATCTGGACCTGACATTCGAGTTGTGTTGTCCAATTAGGGATCCTTAGGGATTATGGTTTTGCCAATATGTGTATATGGCTAAACATGCAAATGTGATCATGAGCTTATCTGTGTGTCAATTTTTTAACTTCTTCTGGGTGTTTGAAGAAAAAATGGCAGAAAACCCCATCTGGTTATGTTCGTTCTTGCAATCTAACATCTGGCTGCCAGACTGGAGAGGCTGTGTAATCACTGCTCATGTGGTTTCCATGCTTTGATTCCCTGCTATGACTGAGTTTTGGAGAGGAACTTGCCCCTCGTGACAGAGCATGAGCTGACAATGTGTTGGAAAGACAGAAAGTGTCCACCATTAGACCCTGTTTACATGTAAGTCTTGCCAGGTTAATCCAAGTGGAAGTATATGCATATGGTTCTCATATTGCTTCATCACTGAAGCTTTGGTCTTAAAAAGGTCTTGTTTGAGCTGGAACTGCTCTTACAATTACCCAGATGTGTTGTAGAGGTGAAGTGCTAGAATGCTATAAAAAATGGTTTCCTGTCAGCCTCTTAAGTGAAATTCAGGAAAAATGTCCTGCTTTCCTCCCTGCCACCACCCCAGGGAAATGAGACCTTCAGCCCTTCCCCCCTTGATTTACTTCTGAATGAATGAAAAAGGGTGAGCTAGCAGAACTGTTCATGCAAAGACGGGAGGAGGCAAGTGCTGCACCTTTGCCTTTGCTCTCTGGGTAGCAATCAGGACACTCTGCAGAGGTGCAGGAAACTAGCATTTAGTTCCTTCTGTGTGCTGAAGTGGACCTGAAAATTTACCTCTCAGATTGCCCTGCCTGGCACACCGGGAGCATTTTGGAGGTGATGAATTCTGAGTTCCTGCAGCTAAAATTATACCTGCTAGCTGGGGCAGTCAGGTAGAGGTGACCATCTCCAGCCCTGTGCCCAAGATGCTCACTTAGAAGGGAGGCTGGATTTCCAAAAAAATACTGTGGGCAGTGTCCTGACTGCTCAAGGGGAGCCATCTGCCCATACCATGGTCTTATTCTACTAACTGAGCCCCACATCCTTGTTCTGTCTGGCTCCAAGCTTTTGGTGACTTCAGATGAATTGACAAGAGTTTCTGAATCAGTCAACACCCTGTATTCAGTAAATAAGCTATATTTTTTTTTTCCCCCTCAGTATTGCCCAAAGCATTTTCCAGCTCCATGGAACTAATTTCTATTGGCTTGAAAGGGGAACAGGAATGAAATAAATTTGTTGACTGAGTCAGAGAGCATGTAATGGCAGCTAAACAAGAACTCTGATTTACTGATCTTCGTCATGATCAAATTTAGACTTCATCTTCTGTAGATATTTAAGCTCTAGTATTTTAGGGTTTTTTTCAAAGGAATTCACAATGAATTTATTCATCCTAAGCCAAAATGACTGTGGTGGTGGCAGTTAGCAGTGACATTTTGGTTATGTTAATGAGAACAAAATTAAATATAACACCAAGAAGGAATTGACACCATGAAAAATAAGTGAAAAAAGAAGAAATTACTACCTTTAAAATCTCAGATAAAAAGGAGAAAATTATTGGCAAGTCACAGGACCAGTTTTTTATGTTTATTTCAGGGAAAAGCAAAAGAAAAAAAAGACTATAAGCTTAAAATTGGGATAATCACATTCTTTTTTAAAGCAACACAACCTCAGTTTCTCTTGGGTAAATGATCATGTTTTATCCTTCTCCTTGACCAGAAATCAAATATAATGGAAGTGGTAAATTGAGGAGAGAGCCTATGTTTAGTCTTTTTTACTAATTTACATGCTGTTCTTGACAATGATCAGAAACTTGTAAAAATTTTCTGGAAAAAACCAAGGAACTGGACAAAGCATGTAACTGTGAAACAACAAACAAAGACAATGTGCTTGCAGAAAGCCAGTTATTTAGTTATCTGTTGGTGAAGTACTTTTTTGGTGAAGGTTAAAGCTGCCCGTAGAAGCTGGTATCACCACCATCCACTCAAAACAACCTGTCATCTCTATTGACTTTATCTGTCAAATTCTCAGCTTGTAGTCAGGGATTATCAACAATGTCCCAGCCTTGTTAACATTAATCTTTAAGAAAAATATGTCATATAGAAGATGGGGACCACCTAGATCAACTGATATCCTATTGCCAGAATAACCTTCACTCTCATCTTGAACTAGTATTAAAATAACCAGCATTAATGTGTGTATGGATCCTCTGGTCTCCTACAGGTAGTTGCTCCTTCTCATCGATGAAAATGCTCACAGAAAGACCCTGTAGCTGCTTGTGGGATTTAATATCTGATGTATAGACAGTCCAGATTCAAACAACCAGCTTTTCTGATTACCAGCAGTCGCACACCTCAGATCACTGTAGTGGAACAGGCAGCTGGATGAATCTTGCAGGCAGCTGTCTGCTAAGACATGATCTACACAGGCAGGGAGGAGCACTTCCAGCAGGAGATGCTATTTATTTCCATAGGAGCAAAATAATCCATTATATGTTACTTTCTTTGCCATGTGGCAAGAGAGAAGGGAACAGGCCATGGTAACCCTTGGCTGCTTCTTGTGCTCTCTAAAACTATGCAACTAATGCTGTGCAAATTAAAGAATCCATTTTTGAACAAAAAGTCTTTTTCAACTTTTTCCGCAGGAACTCCCTGCAGTTGTTTGTGGTACACTATCAACACAAATACCTGGAAAAAGTAAGAGCTGTCACACTGAAATGACCTGCTTTCATTTCATTCTTGAAGTCCAGCCTTGCACTGCTCTTGTAGAAACTTAAGCAGATCTACTGCTTCTCTATAGTCCCCTCCTGTGGACTATTTCCTGCCTTGTCATATACATTTATCTAGGCTGCTGTTTTTTAGTGGGGCCAAATAAAAATCAAATTCAACTTTTCCATTAACCAAAGGGATGCTCTGTTTAATAGGACATGTAGGCATTTCACAATATTGTGCAATATTGTGCTTCATTCAAGGGAGTAAAAACTCCCGACAAAATTGACTACAAAAGTTTCTTGTGTTCTTTCTAGTAGGATGAAGTATCACAACGTAGTACGGAATGGAAGTGGTGCTTGATAAGGCTGGCAAATAATCATGTAAAGTTTTGGAAAAAATGGCATTATGTAGAAAACAATGAGAAAATTGCCTGGAAATGTATATTTTGCATATATATTCTGCATTTAAAATGATTGACTTGTTTGTTATAATTCCTTTGCAAAATGTTTTTATTTGTGGAGAGCCAGGTGATTTTTTTTTTCTTCAAATGTGGCATGCCACCTCTATTCTCTAAACTTGTTTTTGAGTTTCAAGCTTTGTGTGGATCCCATTTACAATAAATGATTAATAAACTTAATTTCATTTGAGAACTAATCCAAGCAAGGCATTATAATTTAAAAAAAGGTCCATATTCAGGTGAAAATTTTCTAAAGCTAGTGAAACTTTTGATAAAAAATTGAGTTTAGGAAACAGGTGAATTTGGGATTTCTGTATGTAGAGGTCTAAATTATGAACAAATACATTGATCTTCAATTTATGTTAAGTTTTTCCCACCCGATGCTCATAGCTCAGATTGTCATGGAGTAAGAAGTCTGCTGCATGTCAGTGATCTCTGTATCAGGCAATCAGGCAATCAGGCTTCTCTGAAGCTTCATGAGGTCCTGACTGTTCATTGTGTTCTGCATTCCCAGCACATCAAACTTTCATTCTTCACAAATCCTCCAGGAAATTTCCTTACGAGCCAGGATTTTGATGTTCTTCACAAGTGACACAAGCAAGGGAGGCCAGAAAAATGCTGCTGCTCTTGCTGCTTTCTAAGAACAGGTCAGATTCAAATGTGTTTGGAAAAAGCTTGAATATCTCAAAGAGTGTTTCGTGTTTTTTCATTGGGAATGGAAAGAGCCCCTGGGGGCCCCATCTGGCGTGATGACAGTCTGTAAATGTCTGATCCATAACACTGGATTAGAACAACTATGACCAAATGGGCTGTGTGCTCTTCTTTCAGTACCATTTAACAGATAAAGATTAAGAAATTTATTGTTGCATAAAATTATCTCCAAGCAATTACTGCTGGGGCTGGGGTGGTGTCTAGAAGGTCACCGCCTGAACCCTTGGCCTGAGATGAAATTTGTATTAAAAGAACATTCAGTATAAGTAGGACTCAGGGATTGCTGGCTGTGCGTGGGATGGACAAGGCTGGATGCTTTCTCTCCTTAAGGTACAGACACAAATATCCCTGTGGTAATAAGAGTTCCTAGACAAATCTGAGTTCTTCCTCTGAGGGCTGTTGACTTAGAAGAATATTAAATAGCAGTATATGTTCTCTAAAAAGGGGTCTGGGACATCTTGTGTTCTTCTGAGGTCCCCTAGTGAATGCAATGCCTGTGTGCAAGGTATTTTTGCACAAGAATTCACATCCAGCATCTGGAAAGGAGAATAGTAATATATTCCCAAAACGTGACTGGGTGATGCTGCTAAAGTACTGCTTTACTGGCACACAAGTAAATTCTCTGTTTCTGAAGATACCTGGAAATGCAGCCATAGAGGAACTAACCATTTATTTGTTTGAAGGTAATCAATTATGTAAAGGCCTGGTTTAGGCAGGAATTCATACAAAATAGATGATCACAGTGTCTCCTTGTGTTTTAAAGCCAGTAAATTTAATGTATAGTTCTTTCCTTTCTCAATTCCCACAACATATGCTTTACTCTTCCCGTTTTCTCCCTGGTGAGTTTATTTCTCCCTTACCCTAGAAGTTGAGAATTTCAATTGAGTCCTTGACTCCCTCTCTGTGATGTTTGTAACCTTGTAGATCAGTAGGATTCCAAACACCAGCACTAAAGTGTATGAAACAACATGATTTTTCAAGGCAAACCAATCCTATATGGTACAAGAGAGCCTCAAAAAGAGAAGATGATCTCTCTTTAGAGGCAGCAATAGATGATCTCTCTTTAGAGGCAGCAATAACTAAACCCCATCTGAATCATGCTGAAGGAATTTTTTTTTCCAGTAGAATAAGGAATTTGGGTAGGAAACTCTCATGGGAAAATGAAGGAGCTGTAGTATGTAGTATGTATATAGTAAGAGCTGTAATGAACACAGGAAGCTCAGGTTGCCAAGAAGATGGGTTATTTTTGGTGAGAAATGGGTTTTTTTGTAGAGTAAAAATTAAATTAAGACGTTCACAAGGCAGTGTCATGTTCCCATGCTTTGCTTTATTTAACTGAGCTGCCAAAAGACATCTCCTATACTGTCTGTCACCAATTGCATGAACAAAATCACCAACCAAAGGTGAGATTTTTCTTGTAGGTAATCTATAAACTTGCTTCATTTTTCCAGCACCCCTCTGTATGCATTCTTGGCAGCCTGGTGCTTACAGCTCTCCTTGTCCAGCCTTCACCAGTGCTATGTGCAGAGAGTACAAGCACCTGTGAGTGATGCTTAATCCCCTCTTTACTTATCAGAGCATCCCATTAACTCTGTGGAGAACCTCAGGCTTTTGGTTTTTTAGAGGAATGACGTAAAGTTAAGAGAAGTTGAAGCAGGATATGCTGTTACCTGTGAAACAAAGGCACTGCATATACTACAAAAGTAGTTTTTTGTGATTGTGACATAACCATGTTACGGTTGACGTGAAAAGCCCCAAAGTGGACCCTTTAAAACAATGAACATATTGCCTAGGAAAAAGCTCCTTTGTTGCAAAGGGATGGCTGGCATGACACATGTTCCTTCTACTCTAGTATGCTGGGAGGGAAGTGTATCCCACCAGAACACAGGCCTCCTCCCAACCCAGGGCACTGGGCTGGATGTTTATTTGCATCAGTTTACTTGCTGTATAAGGTCAAGATGGAGCTTCCTCATGTGTCTGACAGATTTTTAAACTAAGCCTTTTATTTGGGCTTTTAAGGGACATGGTTAACACCATTTGGTGTTTGCTTTGGCTGATGATTTTGCAGGAGTCTGGGAAGTGTGCTGGCCAACATGAAAGGCAGAATGTATCCCAAGTGTGGCCTTCTGCAAACCTGGGAGGATTTAATTGCAGCAGGTGACCTTCTGCCTTAGTTCCTGGGAACTTAAGTGCTCTTAAGTGTGGCCATGTCATTTTAAGCCTTTCAGGCTACTCTCTCCCTCAGTTTCAGCTGTGCTGTTGAGGATCTATTTCTAGCACAGTGTGTTGTGGTCAGGTGTCACACAACAGCTGCCTTGATCTCTCCTCTGACTATGAGGAGAACAGAGGTCTGGCAGTGCAGGAGCACATGTTAGCTTGGCCATGTGTCCTGCCTAAAAGTACCCTCTAAATCCTCCCAAGGTGCCCATATGTTTGTAGCCCCAGGCTGCTGTTGCTGCTTCCTAACCCTGGCTGGAGAGCAGTGGAGTGCAGGGCATCCATCCAGGAGAGGAACAGCAGCTGCATTTAAATCCCTTATCCTCAGAGACATCTTTTCCAGCACTGTAGTGGTTTTGTTACTGTTAAGAGGATAAAATTCCAGGCCTGTGTGTACCTGGTGACTCTTAGATACCTGGGATATGTATATATATATATGTGTGTGTGTGTGTGTATGTATGTATATATATAGGTGTGTATGTGTACTCTTTGACAAGAATGAGTGTCCCTGAGTCCAGCAGCCCCATGGTGTTGATTCAGTGCTGCAGAGGAGTGTGCTCACAAGTGAAACTCTGTTTTGTCCACTCAAAGCCCCAGTCCAGCCAAACAGGTGTTTGATTACAAGCAGAGGAAGACTCACAAGCTTGAAGATGAAACAACCATGAATTACCTCACTGGTCAAAGAAGGCACTGCTAAAGGAGGGCAGCAGCTGCCCAGTATCAAGAGCAACACAGGGTTTTTGGCATAAAATTACCTTTCTGGAAAACATTTTCTCATGGATGACAATGCTTTGCTTTGATAGCCAGAACTGATTGGCAGAAAAACTGGAAAAAACCCAAAGAAATGAAATGAGGGGAAAATCCAGCAAATGTAAACCTAAATACCTAAAATATCTAAAATTTCTAACTGTACAATGGTGTGGCTGTCAATAACAAGCCTTGTGTGAACATTGAAATTTCATTTTGGATTTGTCAGTGGACTCTTTTACTACTTGAGAAGAGAGAAAAGAAAATCACACTCATTTCTTAACTGCCAAGTGAACGCACAATAGCTGTATTTATTTTATTAGCCTTCTGACCTTTCCCTTCTCTGGTGAGGTTTCTTTTTCCTATTAGCTCTATTAGAGTGTCTACTGAGATGGCAACAAAACAAATAGTGTTATTGTTGGCTAATTCCCTCTTTTAGCAGGGAGCAGGGATGCAGGGGCTGTGAGCAGACACTTGCCTTGCACCTCCAGCCCATGGCAGGCCTGGGAGCCACACTGTGCCTTTGACATGAGGGTCCTGGTCCAGGGTAGGAAGCCCTGACCATGAACATCAGCTTGCTGAGGACACTGCATCTATTTTCACAGAGTGCTTCAAGTCACACTTGACTTGGAGCCTGGCAGTAATTTGTTTGCCTTCAAATGTTTGCTTATGCAGACTTTATGTCCTTAATTTACTGATCTGTGTAACTGGCAGCTCAGCATCATGGGAAATGGGTGTTTCAAAAATTTATACTAAACAGTAAGGGTCGGTTGTCATGCTGGCATGGAGTAGGACTGTGGAATTTTTTGACTTATATGGAAGTCTGAGAAAACTTCAGAAATAATTCTGGAATATGCCCAGCAGACTGCATGGTAACAGAGGAGCTGGCTGAGGAATTCATAGCTGTGGGGAGAGAATAGTCATCTTTTTTCGAAAGGAATTCTGATCCTGGGAGGGAAAAAAACAGCTAGGAGAATTTGTCAATTATTTTTTTTTTCCTTTGTGGTAACTTATCTGGGAACTATAAACATAAATCACAGTAATCACACAAACACCACTGGAATTACCAGCAGTGTGTAAGCAGGAGAATCTGGGGCTGGGATCTCACCAGCTTTCCAGTGTTCCAAGACTGCAGTGCCATGTTATTCTAATATTAGTCAATTCTAGCAGATAAGACTGCATATAAACCACAATCCATCTGCAGTTCTAGGAGGGCCAAACCAACCCATTTAGGAACAGTTAAGTTCCTAGTTTTTGAACATAAGTAGCAAGATGATGAATGTGACCTGTTTGCTGTTAACTCCAGGAAAGGGCAGCCAATTTTTTTTTTTCAGTCTAGCCTAAGGGAAAAAGCATATGAAATCTTTGCATGTTGGCATTCAGAATAACCTCTTTTTAGAACAATGACCCACCATTTTAGAATTTAAGAGAGATCACTGAATCAATTCAGCCTGAGGAAGAGAAGACTTAGGGCAGACCTTACAGCTGCCATCGAATACCTGAAGGAAGCCTACAGGAAGGCTGGAGAGAGATTTCCCATAAGTTTCCAGTGACAGGACAAGGGAAAATGGATTTAAACTGAAGGAGAATAGGCTTAGACTGGATATTAGGAAGAAGTTCCTTAGTACGAGGGTGGTGAGTCTCTGGAACAGGTTGCCCAGAGAAGTTGTGGAACACTTCACAATCCCTGGAAGTGTTTGAGGCCAGGTTGGATGAGGTCTTGAGCAACCTTGTCTAGATGAGAGGCATCCCTGCCCATGGCAGGGAGGTTGGAGTAGATGAGCTCTGAGGCCTCTTCCAACCTAATCTATTCTATGATGAGAATTGTCTCATATGTTTGCTCCATGTAATTACTTAGTTCTTCTAAACAGTCTCTTTATATTATTTCATCACTCAGGAGTCTTAGTTTCTTGCTATAATCCATGGTACTAGACACTCTTTAAACCACCAATAAAACCCCTTACCTCTTCCTGTGACTGTCTAGGTACTGGAAAAAAAAATTTGTGGTGTCTGTATTTGCTGTTGTACCTGGGGTGCCTCTAAAGTGTTGTGTCTGCCTGGTGAAGAGGGAGCTGAAAGCATCCTTGACACCCACTGTGTGCTGTGCTTATCTTTAGAAAGAGACAAGGAAACAGCTGACTCTCCAAGGGGAGCTGTACATTTAAAAGTGAACAAATGACTAACTCTGTATTAAAGGAGATGTGCTAAAAACGGGACACTTCAGATGTTGGATGGGGCCTTGAGCAACCCTGGTCTAGTCGGAGGTGCCTCTGCCCATGCAGAGGGGCTGGAATGAGATGATTTTTAGGGTCCTTTCCAACCCAAACCATTCTGGGATTCTATTATTTGTCTCACACCTATGTAGTGCCAGCTCTGCTGGACTCTTGGCTCATCCACGGGTTTCCTATGGACTATGTTGGTGCAAAAATATAGCTGTGGACAAATAGCTATCTTCTTCCACCTTTTCTGTGCACGGATGTTCTTGCAAAATCCCAGTTAAAAGACAGAAAGGATTAACAACACCTGCTTCTAGCAGGATTCTAGTTAACCCAATCTGAGCCAGGGAGTATGTCAAGAACGTATGTACCATTATGCAGAGGAAGATATATGCTCTGTAAGCCCTGAAGACTTGAATGGCTCAACTGGAAATATTTCTAAATGAGTATTCAAAACATTGCATGGTTTCAAAATGGGATTTAGCCTTTAAGTATTCTTTTAAGCAGGAGTAGTCAGGAAAATAATAGCGTCCAAGAAATTACAATCCAATGCATTCATGGCATCATATTTAATAGCAGTGAACCAAATAGTGCAAATTACCCTAATGATCCCTTTCTATTTAATAGCTGGGCTACCTCTGTATTTTTCAAATAACTGAGGTTGTAAAGTTTTCTGCTTCTTAACTAGGTTGTTTTTTTTTGTGTCAGTAAATGTTATGTTTTATTAAGTCAATGTGGTGTTTTCCTGCCAGTTTTATTTCATGTTTTACAGACAAGTCATCTCTATAGGGTACTGTTAGAAAATATTTTATAACATTTCTGTCTATTTGCTAACCACAAACAGTCTCTCTGGTAAAACAAAAATGAGTTCAATTATCTTAATTTTTACTAATTTCACTTTTCTTTGAAAAATCTCTTCTGATGTGGAGAGCACAGCTGCACAGGAGGAAGCCAAGAGCATTCCGGAGATAAAACAACAGTGCTGGCAGGAGCCACTGCCCCAGGAGGGCAGCCTATGGGGAGGGGACCCCATTCCCTGCTCCCCTCTCCCTGCACCCAGGGCAGGGACATGGCACAGCCTCCATCAGCTTCTGCCCCTACTGCACTGGAGCTACGAGCCCCGGGGGTGGGCGAGGCATCCATCCTACCTGCAGGTGAGAAGGGCACGGATGGAGGTGTGCTGCCAGTGGGTGAAAGCACCAGCCCTGGCCAGTGTGTTTGGCATGGGCTGTCCTGATGGCTCTCAGCAGCCTGTCTACCATGGCTGTGCTCTTCCTCCAGAGCAGTGAATACCAAGGAGGGAGCCACACAAAGTGGTGCCAACAAAAACCGTGCTGCTTCTCCAATTTTTTTCTTTTTTAATGATGTGGACTCGCACAGCCCTGGCCTTTGGGATCAGCCCAAGAGGCTTTTAATACTTTCCTGTGGTGAGCATAAGGGTGGAGTGAATGGACTGACCCTGGAAAGCTCGTTGCCTTAACCTTGGGGTATATATTGTTTGTAGTGTTAGGAGGGTGGTTAATGCTAAACTGGGTTAGGAAAGGGGCTATCTTCAATTTGGAGCTTTGTTTGGGATACTAGGACTCTTTACCAACTGTCTTTCATTAGAAACCAGCTGCTCTAAATACTCTTTAAAAACATTCAATATTCCCAATATATTTTCCATATGATTTTGTTTTAAACACTGAGTATGGCCTTATGGCCAAAAGACTTTCTCATCTCTGCCAGTGTGTGGATGTAAAATAACCCTCAAAAGGTTCAGGCTATGAATGGTGTGCAAGGCTGAATCATATTGTTGCAGGAACAGACAAATGGAAAGAACAACTTTGAGCACATTCTGTCACCGCAAGGTGTAAAGTATGTGTTGTAAAGTAATTCCTATTTATACTTGTATTGCAAAACCATTCAAAATCTAAGTTTAAGTTTGTTCTTAGTGCAGTGGAACAAATTGCTTGTCTCACACGGGGCCTGGATGTCTCGAAGGCATCCTTTTACTCCAAGGAGTCTTTCCAGGGAAAAGATGGCATGAGTGCTGAGTGTCAGTGCTGTGGTATTTCACCCAATAAAGAAGAGCCTGCTGTCTCCCTGGTGGCATCCAGAGTGGCAAGCTAGACCTGTGTAGCTTTTCAGGACCTCCATATATTCTCTCAAGAAGTAATTCCTGTCCACAGCAGCAGCAGTTTCATGATGGAGAGCAAAGTGTCCCCAAGGAGCTGTTCTTCATGCAAAATGCCATCACCAATAAACCATTTACGTGTGGATAGGAGAGTGTAGCTGTAGTATACTGTGGGTTGAGTGCCTATTGCCATTTATTTTAATCTGTTGAAAAGATAAAAATATGGTTTCAGCAAAGTCAAAATACGCTATTACAGTATTGGGCACCTCATTGGCTCAGAGTTATTAAAACACTTAATAGCTACAGCAGTGCAAACTACTATGTAAGTAGAACCTGAGATGCTCTTTCATGGAAGGAAGATTTTAGAAGAGGTGTGAGAATAATTGACCAGCCATGCTATAAAATACATCTACAGGAACATAAGAGCAACCAAGAGGGTCAGGACAGAGTTTGACCCAGCCCAGCAACCCAAGGCCTACCAGTCTCAACACTGGAAGCCAAGGAATGGGATAAGACTGGACTAAATGCAAAGGGATGATTACTTATCCTCAAAAAACACATACCTGAGCCAGGAGGAAGTGCCTTTTTACATAATAGCTCTTCATTTATCTTTGGTTCATGAACTTGTAAAGTTGTCCCTTGAAGTCGACTTTCATGCATGCAGCATCCTGTGCCAAGCATATATGGGCTGGAAAGATATTGGTGGTGGATTCCTCATATCATGAGCAGAAGTAAAGCTTTTATCTGCCTTTTCACTGTTGTCAGCAGTGGGATCCAGACTCAGACTTCTTGCAGAGATTTTTTTTTAGAACCAGATGTTCCAAGTGACTTGAGATTAAATATTTAGTAATAGTAATAATATGTGCCAGGCTTCTGACACAGAGTGTCTGCAGCTATGTCTGCCTACTGGTGTACAGGTATATTAAAAGAGCCATAATTCCCATTGTAGTGATTCACACTTCATTTCTCTGCAGTGAGTTTCCCATCTGATGTCCTTTCTTCATTGCAGCATCTCTTCTTCTCTTCCAAGGTCCTGTTGCTGTTTACTTAGTTCTTTTTCCTTTGAGGTTTCTCACCAGTTCAGGGAAGATAAGAGGATACAGAGGTGGGTGAGTGGGAGTCTGCACGTTCAAAGCAAGCATCTGTTGTCATCAGCTTTTCTGATTTAATTGGAGCTCTTGTACTTCCCCTTAGCTGCCCTCATGCAGCAAAAGCTCTGAGTTACAACTGAGTCTGAAGCTGGGCAGGCACACACAGGTGCAGCGTGGGTGCCACTGTTGAGCTGCACTCTCTTAAAATTTTTATTCAGGGTGCAAAACTTTCTGGCCCAGGAAGGAAAAACCTGTCTGTTATTTCCTAAGGAAACTTTAATGGGCTGCAGCCACTGTCTGCCCACAGCTCATAAATTAAAAACAATTAAATGCACAAGACATGGTGAATCTCTGCTTCCTCTTGGCCTGCCTCCTTCCTCTTGCCTCGCACAGTCAGGCTGCAAGGAAGCAGCTTCTCTAGCAGAAAAAAAAAACCAAAACCAAAACAAAAATACACAAAAAATCCCCAACAAAAACCCAAACCAAAACTCCCTAAAAGTGAAAGAAGATAAAAAAAAACATCAGGGAAACAAACTTAAACACAGGGAGACAAATCTTGTGATCTTAGCTCTTTTGTTTGCAGCATAAATTACTCCATTATAATAATAAATTTGAGGATGTATTTGGACTCCGCATATAAATCTATTGCCAGTGATTACAGACAAAACACCCTGAGTGATGGAGACTGCAATCCAGTGCTGATGTGGTTTGGGGGGAGGCCTTGAGGAGGGGGAAGGGAGCCTCTGCAGAAGCCAGAGTATTTTCCATGAGCAATTCTGTAGCTGGAAACAGATGCTCCATGCTGCCAGCCAGCCAGCAAAGTAATGTAAAAAACATTACAGAGATACTCTTCAAAGCATTCTTCTCTGTACTCATTGTCCAGCAGTGGCTTGTCCTCCCTCTTGCTCCCCACCAAAAGCCCCACGTGAGTACTATGAGGGTCTCTCTCTGCACCATCCCTCTGAAATGCCGCCCCCCCCCAAAGCCAGGGCAGCTCTCTCCTTTGTGACTGAAGATGGGTAGAATTGCTGGTTCCTATCTCAGGTCCTAACTGAATGTCAGAACTACAGAAGGGCTTTTAAATCTCCTCAGCAAGATTTCCTGAGCAACTGTGAATCCTGTACATGCAGGAAAGGTCCCACTCACTTCCCGCCCAAACCGTCCACCCAGTCACCACCTTTCTCTCTGCTGCCTCGGGATGTGTTTGCCCTACGCCATTCTCTGCTTGGTTTAGTTCATACAGTTGGCCATGCTATGGCCATCCTACAGCTATGAGCAGTGATCAAGCCTGGGAGTGTAAAATTCCAGTCCTCATTTTGATTCATCACCTCTCCAGGCAAGAAAAAGGCTGATCATGCAGGGCAGCATGGCTGGACACTGCGCCAGACATTTCACAGCCCAGCAGCTGGGTGCTGGTACAACCAGCTCAAGCCACACAGTTGTCCTTCCAAGTGAAAATGTCAAAGTGAAGCAGCCCCTGCTGCTCCTGCTAAGGCTGGGGTGTTGGAGTTCTGCATTTGCACACTCAGATTCGAGTCTGTGAAAAATAAATTGTGTTAAACCCTGACACCAGATTATTAAGGCCGGATTCTGCACTGGCACTTGCTGTTTCTCCCTTGTGTCTGTTCCTGCACACTCAGTGCTTCTGCCATTAGCTGTGGTGACTCCCCGTGGGTGCATGTGCTTACTGAAAGTGAATTTAGATGGACAAAGGTGATTTTCTGGTGGCTACAATTCAGGTACACTTTAATGTAACTTTTAAGTCTGCTTGCGCTCTTAGAAGCATGTTCTTCCCTCTGCCCTCCTACTCCCAAAGAAGCCAAGATGAGGTGTAGAGGCACCAAGGCAGAGATAAGACCACACACCCACGGGCTGAGAGAAGGACCAGTGTGTGAAAGGATGGATCAGAACAGCTTTTGTTCAGGATGGGGGAAAACATTATGCATTACGTAAAATGTGAGACAGTGAGAAACTCTTTTTACTGGTAGTTGTCCAACTGTATAGGCCAGCATGAGTCAACATGCAGAATGCTTAGGTGCAGGGACCTGGAGAAAAGCCCAAGTCCAAAGTGAAGCCCAGGCTATAGACAAGGCAGTGGGACACACAATGGCCAAGAGAGATGGTGAGCTATATCCCTGCCTCAGCTATGCCACAGCCTTGATCCTTCTTGCCTTTGCCCCTTTACCCCTTCTTAAGGCTTCCTTATCCAAGCAGGGTGCTGCTGACCCCACACCCCAATGTAGGGTGTTGGGTGAGCAGCTCAGGGGGAAGCTATGGGCTGCTCTGGGGCAGCCTCTCTCAGTTGTGCTTGGCTGTTCCTTTACACCATGGCTCAGGGGGTTACTAAAGAAAAAGTTCTTGCTCCTGAAGAAGGCTAGTTGGCTTAGTTTTTTTTGGGTTTTTTGCTTTTCCCTTACTTAAAAAAACCCCAAACCTTTTTCTTACTCCTAGCCTTGTATCCTTTCTGCAGTAGGTCCTTAATGGTCCTTTCAAATGCTGCACCCCAAACCCAGTGTGGTTGCTTTTCTAGTCCAAAGAAAGGATGCTTTGCGTTCCAGTGATGGTGTCCCAGTAGCTACTTGCATTCTGGTGATTTTTTTCTTGTTTCATATTTTTTCCTTAAAAGCAGTGTTTTAGGGCACCCAGAGTTCACATGAAGCGTGAAGCAATGTTCCCCATACTGCCCACCAGCACAGCTTATGAGACAGATTTTTTGTGTATCTGGGGAGTTGTTCCTCATGTAGATAGAATTTGGACTGCAAACTGAAATTACTCTGTTCTTTCTCTTCCTTCCATGGCATTCCCAACCCCTTCAGTAACATATTTTTTGAACTTCCATGTATAGCTACCTTTTATGTAGGAAAACACACTTTTTTCCCAGCCTGTCTGGTTTTGGTTTTTTTTTTTTTTATATTTTGAATCTCTCAGAAAGTGAGAACAAGTGCTAAGTTTTCTTAAACATCACTTCTCTCAAAGTAACTTTTACTCTGCCCATGATACACTACTGTATTTGTCTTTCACATTGCTTTTTTATTAAATTTGATTAACACACAATAATTTTCTTTTACAGAACTCGCATTTTTCTCTATTAACACCATATTTCCAGCCAACATCAATCTTTCCCCATCTTTAACAAGGCTCTGGGAATATGAAAGTTTTTGGCAAGGATAAAAACAGTTCTAATCCTATCTATGCAACTCTTGTTTGCCTAACTGTTTTTGAGTCTCTACCATGCTAAGCACTCGTTTTAGCCAGACTGCTGGTTCTTGTTTTTCTTCTCTCTCACTAGGGTATGGAAAGGGAAAGGAAAGAGAGAGGTAAAGGGGTGCAAAACCAGTGGAGATGTTCACAGGAATAGGGAAAGAGAAATGGAATGGGGGATGCTGTTGGAATGGCATATTCTTGAAAACAGAAAAGCCACCACCACTTTTTAAGGGAGCTTCTAAAGCATTATGACATTACACAGCTCCTGAAAGAAAATGAAGACAAAAGGGGAGTATTAAAAACCAAAATGGGTCACATGCCAGGAGATGGGACAGAACTCATGCCTCTCAAAACAGAAGCTCATTGCTGATCCCTGGCAGCACCCTAGGAATGTGTGATGAGTCCTCCCTGGGAGGGTGTCATAGGAAATCCACTTCCTTTTGAGTGAGGATATCACAAAATCTCCAGACCCAGGTAGGGGGCCACCTCTGAAGATCACCTGGTCCAGCCACACTCTTGCTGAACAGATGGGGGTCCTGGGGAAACCCCCAAAACAGGGAAGTACCCCTGGTACATGGAGCTGCTCCAGCGCTTCAGCACCTCCTGAGGAAAAGATTTTTCCTAGCATAGAGACAAATCTTTCAAGTCACAGTCTGGGGTCATTGCTCTCTTTTGTATCATGCAGCACCAATGGAACTGTTTTGGTTTTTCTATCTTCACAGCTCCCTACCCTCTCTTTACTTACGGCCTCCTGCCTGTGCAGCTGATACTTTTTGTGGTGTAGGCAGCACCCATCCCCACCTGGTGCTCAAGCCAAGACCTGACCAGAAGCCAGCTGTGGGAGAGGTAGTGTTGGGGTGCTGGGACCACACAGCCACCTGGATTTGTCACTCTTCCCACTGCTGTGATTAATGGCTGTCAGTTCAGGGTTGCAGCTGAAACACCCCAGGAGTCACCAGCTGAGACCAATCGATCTTTGGGCTGATCTTTGGTGGCTGAAACCTCTTGTTTTCACTGCTGGATGTAACCTGAAATCAAGTTGCTGGGGGCTGAATCAAGGTGTTGGGAGGTCAAAGATGGGTGAGTGTGGGTGCAGGGGAGGGAAGAGGGGTTCTGTCCTTTCCACCCATGTGAACAATTGTATGGGCCCAGCAGTGAGTAGAGGCGGGCAGGTCAATCTGTGGAGGTTCCAGCCTCTTCCAGATGACCTGCTTCTACTAGGTGTCTAACCTAGGCAGTAAAACTACATGAGACAACACTCATATTTTGCCAGCCTTTTCTAACAATGCAAGTTTAAACCAGCACTTTTATAAGAAATCTTAAAGTTGAGATTTTCATCTAATTCAGGTGCCCTTAGGAGTGGGGGCTTCATTAGAAAGTTCAGTGTCAGCAATTCATGATACGATTGCAAATGGCAATGATGAATTTCTGTTTGGCAAGACTTTTAGAAGCCAAGTTGTGCAGTGAACAGTGGCAGGAATTGCAATATTTTCCCCATTTTAGAAATGGTTTTAGCTCTCTGTAGTGTCCATGGGACATACCTGATGATATTCTGCACAACATTTTCTGACAGATTATTTTGTACAAGTAGTTAATTGCTCTCTCTGGATGAGTTCTGGTTTATTGATGAAAAATTCAGAGCAGAAAAAGGTTATCAGTGTCCACAGAAGACAAACAAAAGAAGCCAAAGTATATGCAATTTTCAATAAGATTTACATTTAACTCTGTTTAACATATGTTAGTAGTGAATATTAAGTTTACTTTGATCCAGAAAAATGATGAATATTAGTCTCTTTGGAATTATTCCTGGTGAATCTCCAGGAAGATTCAATAAATTAAACACAAATGGAAAAGAAGGAAAGAAAAAAAAAAATCAACCTATTTCTTCTTTTCATCTCAAAGATTCCAGTTTCAGATCCTCACAGTTCCACAGGTAATGCTCTGGGATGCTGCATTCAAACAAACCAAAATAACATCCAATCACAGCAGTAACTCTCTTGGTCTCTAAAATGCTAAAATTTATCTCTAACATACAGTGATGTTTTCCTAGCCAGGGCCAGCTGGGTTGCCAGGGTAGGACTCCCAGGTGCAAGATGACACTTGTTCTGCAACAAATAAGCCCCAGACTCTGATGATGCCAAAGAGGTTGTGTGCCCACAGCTGCTGCTGGAGCGGACTCCTGACCAGAGCAACCTGGTGCTTCTGCCACAAGACAAACTCCGGGGACATTGCCACAGGGTTCTCTGCAGGGGTGGGAAGGCTCTTTGTGGAGCAGGAGCAGCCCAGCCATCACCCTGATGGCAGGGGACCAGGTGGGCAGTGGTCTGGAGTGGGGCAGGAGCCTGGGAATAAAATAATGCTCTGACATGGCAAGTCCAGCTCCTTGGACTGTGGGCAGTGGGGGATGCAAACCCTTTGGTGCAGGCAACCAAAAAGACTTGCACCAGGTCCAGTGCTTGTCCCAGTGGAATCTGGGGGCTCTTCCTCTGCCTCACGGCACCCCAGGACAGGGGTTTCTCCTGATCTGCAACTCCATGGTATTTTAGTCCTTTTGTCCTCTTTTGTGCCAGTTCCTGTGTTCAGGCAGTTCCTCCTCTCTGCTATTCACCTGGCACATGCTCATACAGAACTGTTTTACTTTTTCTGTGCTTTTAATTTTCAAACAAACTAAACCAATCACCCTTACTACGTAAACTCGCTGGAAGCATACAAAGCCTATTTTTCTGATCTTCCTGTACTTGCGTGCAAAACAGATAATTTAGCACTTTGTAAAGTGAGTGTTTTGACAAACCAAGGGAAGGTTTGACTCCCTGCTTTAGATCATAGAAGATAAACTTCTGTGTCTCTCAAACCTTTGAAAAAGAGGTTGTGTTTCTTTGTGTTATAAGTCTGGAACCAAAATATTAACAGTTTGCCTAGCAGTTGTGAGAAGTCCCATTGGCTTTCTTTATGAGACATGAGAGAAAATCCAAACTCAAAGCTGAGATATGGAGGAGACCTGGGGATAAGTTGTCTTCATTTTAAAGCAGGTATTAAATGAACTGATTTTATCAGGAAGTGACCCTACTATAATAATATTTTAATGCATGGGGAAGAAGCTTTTGGGCTCACAATCACAATATTTTTTTTTTAATTTTTTTTTTTTTCTTCAGTAGAGGGAATTGCTGCTGGTATGAAATACCCAGGGGTGTACAATGAAATGGCCATTCTGTGATGTCCAAAGGATGTGTCAGGGACATGCATTACACAAGGGGCCTGCAGGGAGGCAGTGGGAGTGGGGTGAGTGCTTTGCACTGCCCAGCCTGGGTAGCACCTGCTCTGTGGCAGTGTGTGCAGTGGGCAGGGTGGATGTGGTAGGAGTTCAGGGATGCTGCATTGTCATTGACATCTGGGAGTCTGGACTGAAGAAAGCAAAAGGGGAAGAGAACTTCTTATAGATCCTGCAGGTGCTGTAAAGAAACACTTTCAGCTTTGAGTGGCTGAAAAGAAGGTAAATTAAAAGGTAAAAGAGGTAAAGAGGTAAATTAAAAGGAGATAGCATGTGGTGAGGTGATGCTCTGAGGGAGCATCAAAAGAGTTCTTAGCATGGAAGGAGTTAAAGATTCAAGGTGGCAAAGAGGAAGAACAGCCAGTGGAGATTCAGGAGCAGTTGTGTCTGAGTGTTGGGCACAGATGGGCTTAGGGGGAGCAGAAAAAATTATTTGTTAGGTTGCAAGAAGCAAAACCAACTATGCCTGGAGCTGGGCTGAGCTGTTGAAGGGGGAGATGGGCTATGCAAATGCCAAGAAGCAGAGAGGCTTCAACGGTCAGGAGAAGAGACATTTGCTACAGCAGAGGCATTTCTCTGCTCTAGATGGTGCAAATCACCAAATCAAAACGAGATACAGAATACTGTATGATGTGAAACAAAAGAATGAATGTCCCTCCTCAAGCCTCTTGCTATGAAATGGCAGGTCACTGAGGGGCTAGTGATGGGATCGAGGATGGGATAAAGGAAGAGATTTTAAGAGGGAGCAGATGGTGGTATATTTTAAAGAGGTTATAAAAAGGGGAATCCTCAGGGCAGATGTTTTCTCAAAGACACTGGAACAAAGCACTGGCAATGACAAAATAATATGCAGAAAATGTGCGGCTGTTAGGAGATGGCAGCAGCCACATGGTTCAGATTAATCCAGCAATGACTGCAAAGACAAAATGCAGCAGCAGGAGGGTCAGGCCTCAGCAGAGCTGCAGCTGTGTAACAAGCTGTGTGTCCTCTGTCCTCTTTACAATGCTGGAAACATCTGGCAACAGGACTTCGGACCTCACACTCTTCACCTTACGTGCTAAATCCCACAAAATTCTTTCTTTTGGACCCTTGGGATAAACTCAAGTCCCATTGTGAGAGAAACTGGTTCTGGTTGCATGAGAAAATGATGAGACACTTGCAGATTACCTGGTTTATGAAAAGAGATGCATCTTGGCAGGTTTGACATGTGCCACCTGGGAGGAAGACATAAGCTTGTCAGCCAGACAAGTGATCATACATAACGAAATGTTGTGGTGGAGCATCTGAGACCTGGGGAGATATTTGAGCTCATACAGTCATGGAGAGAGTGGACATGAGTTCTGTGAAAGAAGTAAAGAGGGAAAGTGTAGACCCACTGGAAGAGTAGGAAGGATGATAAAGCTTGAGGATACTTTTTATCTGAAGGGATATTAAGACCTGGCAAGGAAAGAAATTGGCCAGAGAAAGTACAGTAGGGATTTTAGAAATAAACAATGATTATAAGCCTGTAGATGCATAGGTGTGGTGCTCTACAGACAAAACTTTGTGATGGGGCATCCCTTGGCAATGGTGTGGTGCTGCCTACCAAATGCATTGGAGGGCTGCAGCCCTTGAGATCATCAGGTTATCAGGATATCAGGATAAGCACTCAGGGTTTTGCCAAGCCCAGCACTGCTCTGCTATTCGGGCAACAGGAGCTGAAGCTGGGCAGGTTCCTGAAGAGTGCTAGACATGTTTAGCTTGGCTACTCTCAGAAAAGTCTGTTTTATATGTTTTCTTCTTGGCACAGTGCAATTTTATAATTCATTTTTATTGTATAGGAATTATCTGCACATTCTGGAGAGAATGCTTGCCAAAAAGAATTATTTCTGTTGCCTCATAATGTGAGAGTCTTAAAAAAAACTTAAGAGGTTTCTTAGCTCTAGTGCTGAAAACGTGGCACTTCTGAACAAATGATGTCCTCTCCAGAGACACAGTGGTGTGGGGTTGAGAACACTTCAACAAGCAATTGGGCTTGTAGAGTTTTGTCCTTTCAGGATAGTGAACAGGACCTGCATTGCCTGAAATGTTCTCTATCACCAGGATAGAGGATTAATTTGTCATTAATGTTTGGCCAATAACTTTTTTTATTGGGTTGGCTGAAGCCTGGCTAAAATTTCAGTCAGGCACTGGACTTATGAATGTGTTTCTAGGAATAGATTTTATTACAGAAGTTTAAAATTGCTTACACTAATCCCTATTTGAGGGTGAAAACTGAGCTCTAATGAAAGAAAACATTTGAACACAAATGTAATCTACACAACAAACTTGTTTGTAACCTACTGCCAAAATGTTGGAGGAAGACATACTTTTTGACTTACGGCATGTGCTGACTCCTATTTTACACCTTTCCACAGTGGATGAAATGGGAATTTAGAAATACTGGCATGAGTGCAAAAAAATCCTGATACCAATACTTTGAAGTCCTGTAATTAGCTTGTTCCACTTTTTTCCCTCATGTTTTTTTGAGGTGTTGACTTCCCAATCACTGCCTACCCTGCAATTTAATTGTATTCAACACGTGCCTTTATCATATGTCTGGTACTCCTCCAGTACGTTCTCTACATCCCTCTGCATTTATTGCAATGCCTACTAAGCCTTTTTGTCAGGTCTTTTCTTGTAAAATCTCACAATGTGTCCATTGGTTCTTATTTCAACTTATTTTTCTGCTTAGATGTTTAGAGATTTATACTGCAGCAATCCCATGGTGTTTTCATGTGTCAGACCCAGTAACTGTGTCAAAACATTGATGATATTAACTGAGGGGACTTTTGACCCCACCTTTTAACAGAGTTGCAGTTGAAGATCTGGATCATAACTGTCAAAGCAGGTTAAAAATTTCACTGGTGCACTGGGTTGTACAATCTCAAATTACCTAAAGCAAAATATGGGTTTGTTGTGTTTCATTGCTACCAACAAAAAACTCTTTCCTGGCTCACAGAGAAAACACAAAATGAGAGAAATTCTAGTAGCTGATTAGCTGCAGTGGACAGATAATTTAATAACAACTGAGTTCCTTGCACTGAAACCAGGGAGTTCAGGAGCATGGTTAGAAGTCCTTTGTTGTCATTTTAATTTAGAGAGCTGTCTGTCATCTCCTATCCACATAGCCTGATGGCAGCTTACAGGAAGGGACACAAGCCCTGTTGGTGTGACCAGAAGGGACCAAGGGCATGGGAAAGGGAAGATCTGAACTCTAGGCAACAACTCTCAAGATGTTTCTCCATTTTTTACCTCTGTCAGCTTTGTGCTTGCTGAAAGCAAGATGGAACAGCTGGCACTGGCTGGGTTCAGGCTCTTGGCTGCTGCAGAGACCACTTTGCTTTTGTCACTGGGCTTTTCTGAGGACCTATCAAGTCCTGTCCTCACTGGGCTCTTGAGCAGCTCTTCTGCTGGAGGAGGCAGAGACACAACTCCTCTTACACATATTTCTGTTTATCCCATTAGGGAACAATTCACCTCTGGAAAAATGTGTTTTCAGGCTGATGCTATGGTAATGATTAAGGAAGTTAATCGAATTAGCATATTTATCCTACACGTGGGACCTCTGAATATTTCGGCATTCTTCCACTGAAGGAGGAAAACCCAGCCAGTCACTTCACCTCCAGGCTGGAAAAATAATGCTCAACTTCTTTATAGATAATGCAATCTAAGCCAATGTCTTAGCATGCTCATCCTTAAACGGTATCCCATGAGAGGCAGCAAATGCTTTAAGAATAAAGACTGCTCAGTGATGGGTTTGCCATGTATAGAGATCTTTCCTATATACACACACATCTGTATAGTTACATACATACAGATCTATTTTTATATCACAGAATGATTTGGGTTGGAAGGGACCTCAAATATCATCTAGTTTCAACCCCCCTGCATGGACATCTCCCATTAGACCAGATTGCTCAAAGCCCCATCCAGCCTTGCCTTGAACACTTCCAGGGAGGGGGCAGCCACAACTTCCCTGGGCAACCTGTGCCAGTGTCTCACCACCCTCATAGTGAAGAATTTCTCCCTAAGATCTAACCTACATCTGCTCTCTTCCAGTTTAAAACCATAACCCCTTGTCCTATCACTACACGCCCTTGTAAAAGTCCCTTCACAGCTTTCCTGTAGTCCCCCTTCAGGTACTGGAAGGCCACTGTAAGGTCTCTGAAGAGGCTTCTCTTCTCCAAGCTGAACAACCCCAACTCTCTCAGTCTGTCTTCATAGGAGAGGTGCTCCAGCCCTCTCATCGTCTTCGTGGCCCCTATATGTATGTAATTTCTGTATAATCAAATGTATCTTCCCCTTCTTACAGCTCTACACCTGACTAGTAAGTTTTCCCTTGTACCAAAATTTGTCCCAGTAGTGTATTAATTGAATTGCCACACAAAAATCTGAAGTTTCTTCCAGAAATTGAAGGCAATCTTCTGGGCTGCTGGAAGGCAAGGCTGGAGCAGGCACTGGGACTTGAACCACAGGGCAATGACTGCCAGTGTTACAGAACTCGGGGTAGCACCATTCAAATAAAGCTGGTTAATTCAGAGAATGTCATGTACCCGATGTTCATATCCTCAGTCCATGGTGGCAAAACTTGTGTAAGAGGTCCTGCAAGAGGACACAAGACTAGGGTCAGAAGGCTGAGAAGACAGCATCTACAGACATCAAATAAATAAGCGTCCTGGAGGGATGCTGGCCACTTTTCCAGAAACACTTTTCCAGAGGAGGCAATCTGGAACAAGCCAAAAAGCAAGAAGTAAATGTGTACACAGAACTGGCCATAAGCCATTAGTCCCAGTCTCTTTCCAAATCTACGGAAGAAAAGGCAGGGTTCTCCTGTGTCTGGAGATCCACAAACTCTCATGGAAACTTCTCATCAGTAATTCTGGTGATAGCAAAGATGACACATTTGCCTGTAAGTCTTTGTGGTATCCTTAGTGAAAAACTTGGTAGATCTAAACCAATGTCCTGAACAGCACCCAAAATCTGCCGTGCAGCAGGTCCAGTCCAGCAGGACAGGATGCTCCTGAGGGCCTACATGCTGCACTTCTCTTTCATAAACACCTTTTTTTCTGAGGCTTTACAGTGTTTTGGGGAACATACAGAGGTTAATAGCCAAAATGTCCCAGCCTCAAATAAGTCCTTCAAGGCCAGTATAGTGTAGACAGGTAATTTTTCTTGATGTCCCTGAACCTCTCAGTGCAGCAGCCTATGACCTAGCCAATGGACAAATGCTTCCACCTAATCCAGGTTTGCTTGAAAAGAATCCAGAAGAGGAAATGGGAATTCCAGTTTCAGTGGCTTAAGCTCCATCTTGGCCTGTCTTTTTTCTTTTAATGTCTTTTGGGTGCTACATGAGTGACTACACCAGTCCAAGCTGTATCACACAGGGGTTTGTCTTGTTTAATGAAAAGCAGAAAGGCACAGGAGCTCATGAGGGAAATGGGATGGATGTGCCTACTGAGCAGCAAGAACTGTATTTGTGTATTTGTATATCTGTAAGGAGGGAACAACTCTGTTGACAGGGTTGAATGCCAGGCTTGGAGGTAGAGAAAGGATGCAGGGCAGCTACCAAGATGTAAGAAACTCAAAAACTACGACCAACATCCTCCTTATTTTAGTCAGTAGGATAGCTTTGTTTTGATCTCTGGTTCAAGATGGTCTTGCAAATCACTTCCTCATCCCAGGTGCCCATAAAGGGGCAAACACCACGCAAAGGTTCACCACTGAGTTACATCTGAGAAGCCCATCTTGCCTGAGGCAAGAGGCAATTGGAACCAGAGCACTCACCATGGATATGGGGTCCAGGACAGACTACATATATTCTTGTCACTTCCGCAAAGATGGGACAAGTCAAGAGGGCTGTGCTCATTTGCTGCCTCTCCTCATGCACTGAGCTGTTGGTTATGTGCAGCATGGCTCTGCTTTCTGGTCTTCATAAGGCTGCGTTAAGATTTTGGTTTAAAAAGCCAGATGAATGGGAAAGATTGGTTGGCTTTGGATTTAATTAGTGTGAAAAGGAAGAAGTTCTGCTTCTCACCCAATGAAGCAGAATCAAACTCATTCCACTTAGCTTGGCAGGAAACATTCTTTCTGACTCCAGACTAAATGTGTCATTTCAGACACTTTGAAGAAAAGAAGGGAAATTAACAGCTATAAATGAAACACTGAGAGGAAGGCAATGGGCCTCTGAATTTTCCCAGCCTGCAGGATGTGAGTTCGTTGTTAACAAGCATCTCTGTCCCCGAAGCCATCCACCTGCTCAATGAGAGATATTCTGCACCTGAACGTGCTTTTAAATTTTCCTCCAGCAGTGCACAGTCTGTATAAACCTCTTGGTTAAACCCCTTCAGCTTCATCTGCATTCAAAAACTACCACAGAAAGAAGAATTTGGCCTCAGATGTCTCAGACAGCTGCAAGATGACCTTGCGGTATGTTTAAGTATTATTCATAGCTGTAGGTGAGTGGAAAGATTTTTCAAACAAATCATTATTGTGAGTATCAGATTTTCCTGGTATTCAAGATGAGGGAACACTATCATAATTTTGAAGAAGCTCTGTTGACTTCTGAAACCCACTGGGAGGGAAAGTAATGGTAATGGAAAACTGATAACAAATGCTGAATTCTTCCTCTGAAAGAGTAACTGCTGTGTACACATAGAGAGAAATGCACACCTGCATCTCTCATGCATGAATATCATGGAAGTGAAGCAGTGTTACAGGAATTGCATTTCCTCTACTATATTTCAATTCTCTGATTAAAGTAAGTGAACCAAAAGATGAATAAAAGGCTAAGCCCAGCTTGGCTAGGAAGGAAGGAAGGGAGGGAGGAAAAGAAGGGAGAGGAGGAGGCTGGCTGGTTGATTTTTTCTGAGCACCTATGTTACTACATTTCTCTGAGAATGCTGTATGCCATAATCACCTGACTGTGATGTGCAGCATATAGGAAATAATACACTTGGTCAAACTCCATCTCTGTTGCACTTGGTCAGGTCAGGGGCAATTCCCAAGTACTGCAGCTGGGAATTGTGTGTGGGTTGGAGCTTCCCCTGGGGTTGCTTTCTGAGTCATGGTACACTTTTTCTGAGTGTGGAACACTAGCCAGAAAAGATAGATGGGATTTTGCTGTCACTCTTGCATGAATAGCCATTGCCATGAAGATGTCCACCAAGGGCATCTAAAGGGCCATCAACTCCAGACCTGGAAATATAAGGAGATGGGGCATGATGGTGAGGAGGGGACAGAGGAGAAACACATCAGCCTGTTCTGACCCAGCAGAGCCATTCCTATGTTTAATTCTGCTGTTGTTTCATTCAAAATTTAATTCACAGTCTTTAATCACTCAAACCCAGCCACTTTCATCATACATAGATTTTGTTTCCTTGTGCTCCATATGTGCCTGTTCTTTGTTCTCTTTTGCTTTGATCATGGACTTCATGGAAGTACTCTTCCATGTACTGTCTACTCTTCATGCATGTACTCTGCTTCATGGAAGCAGAGAATCATTTTTTTATGTGTTTAGATAACACCTTACCAAACTGAACATTACTCCATGCCTAGAATTTCTAGGCACTCCCCAGATGTAAATAAATACTAATGATCTATACTTCTGAAAAAGGCCACATGTCAGTAAGTCTGACATTCATGTAAACATCCTAAGTAAGAAACAACAGAACTCCAGTCCTCAGAGTCCATGGCAATTAGCCAGATGCACTATTTAAGAGACACCAATGAAAACAGGTAAATCATTATAGAGTTTGTGATCCAGATCTTCAATACCCTATGTTTACTAAGAACATGTCTCTGGACATCCACTGACGCTGACTGAGATAAGGAGTGAGATACAGGGAAAGAGGGTGCTGTAGCAAAATACAGGTCTTCCTCCACAAAATAGCCTCCTTTAAAAATACTCTATGCAAGCTAGCAGCTATGATCACAACAGATTCCAGATTCTTCTTAGAACTGGATGCTTTGGGATGCAGGTGACTAAATCAGTGGGTTACATTGCCTAATGCAAGCTCTGAGCTGTGTACAGCAAATTCCACCTGTCAGCAGAAAGGCCAAGGAGTCTCTAAGGGGAAATTTACCAGGAACCTCTTGAGGACTGTGTGCTGTCAGGATAAGTCAGGCATTGGGATACCAGGGGATCACAGAATGCCCGGGTTTGTTCCTCAGTGTTTTCCCTGCAGCAGGGAGATGGAGTTTGCCTTGTCCTGCAATGCAGGTGTCACCAGGACAGCAGGTAGCTCCTGTTCCATCCTTGCTGCAGAGGCAGGAAGTATGACATGCATTTCCCATTGAAGATTCAGTTGTCCCTGTTATGCTACTTTTTTAGAGAGAAGCTTATTTTAGTGCTCAGGAAGAAGAACTGCCACGAGAATGTTCAGGGGACAAGAGGATGGTGTTTTCCTTTATTGTACTGAAAAATATTCTGCACAGCTCTTGGAAAAAAAAAAAAAAGACCTTAAATGCCTTTTCTGCAATGGCTGGAAAAACACTATAGATTGTCATGCTGATTTTAAACATAACGGGAGTCAAAGGTATCTGTCCGGAAGGGAAGAACTGAAGTGAAGGAAAAGAATGTGATTTTGCTAATACCCTTCACATACTGGTGTTGGTCTGCACCAGTGCACAGATGTCTTGGCTCAAAGGTGAGACTGCTCATGTCTATGAGAGTCCAGCTCAGGATGGATGTGAGTAACCCAGCAAAAGCAAAACAGTGCACCTGTTCTTCCCAGTGTTTGTCTCACTTGTTCTTCTCTCCCTCTGTGGATTCTGCAGGTGGTGGAAAGCAGGTTCTGTACTGTGTCTGGCAAGGGTGACTGGTAAGGATGAGAAAACTGAGTGAGTCAGAAAATGCTTGCAGGAGTTAGGTCTGGCAGCCACTCCTGCTGCAAAGTCACATTTATTCTTTGTAATCACCCTGTATGTTGTTGGTAACTGTGCAAACCATAGCTCTGGCAGCCTGTTAGAAATAATAGTTTCATAAGCATGAGCAGTTTTTCAACAGCTTCTTAAACATACAAGTGCACCTTCAGGCTCAGGTGCTTTGTATGGCACCTATCTAAATGGCTGAGTTTCCTCCTATTGAATAAGGACAGTGAAATGTATTTTCTTCAGCTGGAGAGTGCAGGTGTGGAAGTGGTGGTGTAAGTCTAGTGCCACAGTTCCAGAAGGAGGGATCAGGATTGAGTCTGGAAAAGGCTGCAGAACACTTGTTCTGCCCCACACTTGACATACATCAGCCCCACACCCACAGCTGCCTTCTGGGTTTCCCGGTAACTTTTAGCAACTTTTTAGTACATGTGCAGACATCACAAGTGCAAGGTACCACAGGAATGAAGGTGGGGTTGGGGGCATTGACAGTGAGTCCCCACAGTGGGCTTTTTCCAGTTACAGGTCTGTTTTGGGTTTTTCGGTTGATTGGTTGGTTTGGGTTTGTTTTTTTTTTTTTTGTTTTTGTTTTTGTTTTGTTTGTTTGGTTTGGTTTTTTGTTTGGTTTGGTTAGGTTTTGTTTTTGTTTTTTACTGAAATGCTTGTTGCTGGCTCAGAAATGTGTGTGTTTCAAAAAATGTTTAAGAAATGGTTTATTCTCATATTAGTATGACAAAATATTTCCTGCAAAGCATCCTTACGAATGTCACAGCCTGAGAGCTGGCAGAGACAAAAGTGTAACCTACTAGTAACTCCTGTCATCTTATGTTAAATGCCTGTTGTATTTTCTGATTTTGTCTAAGTACATTAAACCTCACCTTGATTCCTTTCCCAGTAATCCATTATCTCTTGAGCTCAGACAAACCCCATAAAGTTCCTTGGGATTTTTTTCTTGGCTGAGCAATCTGTCCATATTCTAATGTATGGTGATCTCAGGATGCAAGAAAATACATGAAATGATGCTTTAGGTAAAAACTGTTGAGCTCATCATTACAATAAGGCCCCCAAGACTTTTATATTGACAGTTCTCTGCAAAATTAGAGAAGTGGCAATTATATGAATTCAGTAATGGAAGAGCATTACAGCATGCACTGGCTGCACATAGCATCTTAGTGAAGGTATGGTCTTGAGCACCTCCAAGGACTGAGCAACATTTAGTGGTTCACTTCATTTAGTACCTTTATGTCCTGCATCATATACAGAAATCCAGCTGTAGTTACTCACTACAGACCTGTCTCTCACATCTCACTGTTGCTCTTTCAGTTATTTTACCACCATTTGTTTCCAGGATAGGATTATGAGGTACTTGATTCCATCTGTAGCCTTCAATTGGCACAGGACGTGGCTGGTCCTTCCTGATGGAAACATAACTGTGCTTCTGACTGTACCTCAGTCTCCCCTTCCAGTGTTTTCCTCTGGGAGAGACAAAGATGCCACTGGCGGAGGCATTTTTTTGTGGTGATGATACTGAGCAGGAGGTTAACTGGTCTTTTTGGCTGGTTTCCTTCGGACCACCCAGAGACACTTGCCCTGCACTTGGCAGAGGTCTGCAGACAGTAAAGATGGGCATGGCTCTCTGATAGCAATTTCAAGTCTGAAAATTCTCCTTTTTTTCTTCTGCACAAAGGTATTTAGAGAACGCTGGAGACTGTTTATCCAGGCAATGTCTCAGGTAGATGCATGCCAGGTAGGCAGAGCCTTTGGCAGGGCAGATGTGAGGAATTCTCCATCTTTGCTTTGGAGGGCTTAAGCCTCCCAATCCACCAGCATTTTTGTGCTCACATTGCAAGCTGTATGTTTCTTTTAGCTCTCCCAAAGTGATAAATTGCAACAGAGAAGAATTTGTCCTTGAGTGATACCTTGTAATGTAATAGCTTTTCCTCCTACACATCTTCTGAATAATTTTATTATAATCTTCTCTACAGTGCTGCATCTACATGAAACCGGCCCTAAAATTCAAGGTGGCACATCCACCCTCATCATGCTTACCTGGATCCTATGGATACTTGCTTGTCTGATGGTTTCAGCAGAGCTAAAAACTCAAGAGAAGACCATATTTATATGAAGGAAAGGGGACATTCCATGGCACAAGTTTCTCAAAACTTGCAAGTGCTGTCCCTTAAGGGCAAAGTTATTTCTCTTACAGTGAATGTACTAGAGCTGCATCAAAAGTACATCCTAATCCCATGTTAAGTCTTACAAGATCTATAGGCTTGGATAAACAATGTTTGATATCTCCTCTGGCAAACTCACAGGTTATTTCATAAGAAGTAACAAGTGGGCTCTTATTCCCTCTAGCAAAGTTTCATCCTCCAAGTCATAGAGTTGGCTAGAAGTATGGAAAGCAGGAGATTTATGGGTGATAAAAAGCTGACATCATGTATCTGGCCCACTCTCCATGTCACTACTGCCTGCAAAGAAATGTGTTTTAGCCAGAACCATTCTGCTGCTCATTTCAGTGTCCTTGCCTGCATGCAGGGAGGGGCTGGATCATGTCCAAGTCCAACTGGGCTACCTTTCCCCTCCTGCACGTATCTCTTCCCATCATGTTGGAAGGGCCAGGAGAAGGAGAGCCTGGGGTGCCCACTCCTCTGGCTGCAAGCTGACAGAGCACAGGATTTGGGAAGGGTAAGCTGAGACAGCTGCCATGTAAGCACTTGACAAGTTCAGACAAACCTTCCTAGAGCTGGGAAGCTTTGCTGATATGGTCAGCAAGATAAGGGCATTTTTGGACATGGTGAGGGGACCAGAGTTTGTCATTTTTCATGTGAGGGGCCCAGGGTGACCAAGGGGGGGAGGAGGAGGGAGGCAGAAGGCCCTTTTCTTTGCTCTTGGACCATGCAGAAATGATCCCAGCAAGCTCTGTGCTCAGAATTGCTGCAGCAAGAGAGGCCCCCATCCCCAAGGGGAGCATCAGCTGAGTGGCACATATTGCACAGGGATTTCTATTGACTTGCACTACCATTTAGCAGTTTCTCTACTAAATCTCACCAACATGTGCAGGAACCACTGATATATAGGTAGTAGGCTTTTAAAAATGACTGTAGAGATTTAGGATCACAAGTAAAACAAAAAAGTTACTGCAGAATCCCAGTGCTCCACCACAGTCTGACTGGTATGTAGAAGGGGGGAGGGCAAGATCCATGTTTTATTTAAGTAACACCAAGTGTGCCAGGCTTCTGATATGGAGCACTTGCTGACTGGGGTCGTGGGAAACCCCAGCTGTGGATGTTTTCAGGAAATGCCAAAATTGTCAGTGTGGTCAGAAACACCATATCTGCTCTCCTTACACAGAGGGTTCTTTCTGGTGTATAGAGGAGTGTCACACCTTGTGAAGCCTTGAAACCAAGGGTATATGGGTCAGGATTTTCAGCTTGCAGCAAAAATACATCACTCACTGCCACAAACAGTCCTTTCTAAATTAAAGACTGGTGTGTGTAGTCTTCTCCGAGTCTCAGCCTTTGGGAAATTATGATACTGTTACCTCATCGTTCTGTCCTCTATTCTAATGATTTTCTTCTTCCAGTGTTTTTCCTACTGTGATGCCTGCTTTAAAATATTTGTGGTAGGGAAAACGTAAATCTTTCATAGGGAACATGCTTAAAAGCTTGGAATTCACATATATCAAATTCAGACAGTGAAACTTGTGGAATGCAGAGTTCCCCAGGAAAAAATGTGGCCTGATTTATGGAAAATGAGGTTTTTTCCAGCTCTCACAAGATCTGCAGCAACCTCTGGAAATCTGCAGAATGCTCAGTGGAAGACAAATAAGATAAATGCGGAAAGTCCCAAGAAGGCTTGGCAGTAGAAATTCCAGGCATTTCTGAAAGACCTGAATAAAAAGCATCTGTCTGAGCTAGTGCATAATCTCTTTTGATCTGAGTTCAGATATGAGGTTTTATAGTGGTTTATGTCAATCAGGGTATGAAACTATCATAAAACATGACAGTGGATAATGCTAAATTTGTTACATCAAAGTCAGTAGCATCTAATGACTTACTCCATGGGACTACATCAACTGCTACCCAAATATTTTTAGCACATATTAAGGAAACAGACTTCAGGGTGGATCCCCTCTTTGCTATGTATTTATATCTGCTTTTATATTTTTGAGGCAAAAGCGATGAACTTTGTCCTCTTGCAAAACATTTATAATACCAATAGGACTAGATGAGAAACTTTCAGTCAGATATTGTTGTAACAGTGCAAAATATCAAAAATATCAACACCAATCTGGAAATGGACATGCTGGGTTTGTCTTGCAATGTTTTTGATCTCTCTGAATCTGAGCTGCTCCAGAGATGAAGCAAAAGTTCCAGTTTTTCAGTAGGTATAACTCAACACTGCTCCATCAGCTTGGCAGAGTTGCTGGTGTCTTCAAGGTGGGATGTAGGGTGGTGAGCTGTACTGTGTCTCCAATAACAGCTTGTCAGTTGTTTCTTCTAGAGGTGGCCTATTTCATATTAGTAGAATTACTTGGTGCACCTCACCAAGGTGCACCAAGTCTTTTTAAACACAGCCTTTGTTGCTCTCCCTCCCTGTAATTGTGTTGGTGCTTACCTGTACAGGTACCTCCTCTGCAGTGGTGGCTTTGCTCCCATTCCCACCTCCATGGCTGGCATCACTCCTTCCTCATCCCAGGAAATGGCCTAAGAATAGCAGAGGAAGACCAGGAAGAAACACCTCCCACCTCACCAGTGTTACAGACACCTCTGTAGAGGAAGATTTGACCACGCTGGTTTCAAGTCTCAGACTTCCTGGGAAATGGGGCATAGTAAGTGGAGAACAACCAGGTCCAAATAGCATCATCCTGCCATGAGATGGAGTCTTGATTGTATTTTAGTTTTGCTGTTTCATTCCACTCACAATTTTTGTCCAGAGAACAGAAGGTGCTGTGTTATCTGTTACCCTTCCTATAGACAGACCCAAAGCAGAACCAGCAGAGATGTTCATTGCTAGATTTGTTCTTTTCATCTGTAGGGTGTGTTATGCTTATATAAGGCTGCTCCACATTGCAGAAGTGCCTTGAAACAATTTCCACTGTTGCAGGTTTCTTCCACAGTGTTAGTCTAGTGGAAGACTTGAAGATTCAATGTTATCAACTGTTTTTCAGGGTAAACAGCTTACAACATTTCCTACAGGAGGTAAAAATTTTTAGTTTTAATTATCCAGCACTTTTAAAGATTTAATTTGGTTTTCTATTGTTTACAAGATTTCTCATTAAGAAGGAAAAAATTGTTATACACACATTTGTTTATTTGACTTAATGCCACAGGAAGGCACAAGGAATTTACAAGCAACTGCGGTGCAGTATAATTTCAACAAGCTGCAGGTCTTTATAACAGACAATAAAGACCTTTGAACAGGCCAGAAAAAGAAGCAAACACTGGATGCAAATACTGGTTAAGGAGTTTAGGAAAAGAAGGATAATGCTACTTGCACTGTAGAAAGTTACTTTTCTGATAAGTTGTGAAGTTGCTCACCATTTAGAAAAGGACATGCTTTTATCCACTTCAGAATATCATATGAATGTCAAGTTCTCAAATAATGCAATTTGTGGGCTGGAAAATAAGCTTTCTGGGAAAATTTGTGTATGACTCCATTGGCAGCCAAATTCTTGTCTTTCTGCTGCAGGATTGTAGCAGCAATGCTTTCTGACAGAATATGTACAGAAAAAAAAAATCACATTTGGTCACATGTTATAGCAGCCCAGTTATGGTGGTAGATCCAAAGGTATGAGTCTTAGTAAACTTGCATCAGAGACTTCCCTTTATTTACCTGACTGCAAGTGAATATTCATTTGAGTAGAGTGTGAAGGATGGGGGATGCTGGTTGAGCTAGATAAGTACAATGATTGATTGATTAATTGCTTGACTTCTCTGTTTCTCTACATACACAGAAGATATTGTTTGCAGATAGCATCTGTAGATTTATTTTTAAAGAGATGCCCCAGGGTACTGAACCTTTTCCTGCTGCAAAATGTCCTGTTCTGACTGGTGTAGGGAATGTGACAGGATGGGATATTAAGCTCCAAATTCTTCTGCATAGAGGAGCTCTGCCAGCACAGCCACATTTGGGAATTTTGAGGAGGGAGCACACCATGTAGCAGTAGTTTTATGGAGGTGGAGCTGACTGTGCCCACAAAGCTCCATGCCAGGAACAGGCTCCTGCTCTCCCAGTAGTGTGGTTCCTTTTCTGTGCCTCTGTGGACAGACCAGCCAGGGTGACTCAGTCCCCGTGGCAAAGCCTTTCAGAGTAAGAGCTGCCTTCACCACCTCCTGTCTGCCTTTGTGGGCCATATTGCTGATGTAGGGGGTACTGGTGTGGTTCTTCTTTCACCTGGTGCTGACCTTTTAAAATGCATATACTTCAAGTGAGTGATTTGCATTTCAAGCTTTTCCCATCTTAAGGCTTTCTGATCTCTCCCAAGTGAGCTCCAGCCACCAGAGGCAGCTATATATGAGATTGGATACAAGGCAGCTTCCATTCAGATTCCTGTTCAGCCCTATCCGACTGACACAGGCTGTTCTCCACTGTCACACCCATGGTGATGGTGGGACATGGAGCTGACAGTGAGGTAGCTGGTACTGTGATGTTCTCACAAGGTTGACCTGTCCCCAGGGCAGCTCTGGTCTGTGGTGCTGGCAGAAGCCCCCGAGGGGATGTTGACAAAGACTTCCTCAAAGGATGTGCCATGGTGTGTGACTGACAGCCACTGTCCTTGATTGCTTGTGGGGAGGAAGCTGCCTTAGGTGGCTGAGGGTCAGGTCTGTATTTTGCCCTTTTGCTGGGCAAATCCAAAATGACACCAAGGCTGCTGAATAGGTGTGGAAGCTTCAAATGGCTTTGGAGCATTAGCTGAGAGCGCAGAATGTTTTCTGTGTTATTTATGGCTGCACCAGTTTTATTGGTAGTGTTGTGTTTACAACAGCAGCACTTTGCATCCTCACAGAGGTGTGCATTCCTAGGGGATGTCTATTTGAAAAGGGTATTTCTTTATGCTGCTGGAATAATCTTGGAATAATCTGTTGCTAAAGAAGTCTGCTGAGAAGCAGTACAGAGTACATTATATATGTAATGATTGCCACATGCTTAATTAGAGGACATGACATAAAAGGCAGAACTTTCTCATCTGGTGGTCAAGCTTCTCTGACCTTGCCTCTGCAGGTTCTCTGCTGCTCTATTTCCCATCCTGCCCTTCATTACCAGGTGAGGAGATGTAGGCAGTATAGGAATAGCTCACCTCTGAAATGAAATAGCCTACTAAGCTCAGGTAGCAGCTCAAATGAGGATGTGGGTAGCCGTATCCAAGGACATCTGCTCTGTTGGACACCCACCAGCAGAGCCCTGAAGGGCAGTTCCCCAGCTGTTATTGCTGATCACATAGAAAACCCAGCACTTTACCTATGCACAGTTCTTATTCTGTTTTCCTTTCTCTGCAGCACTGAGGGGAATAGATAATTTGGTTTTGTTTGTTTGCTTGCTTGTTTTTGTTTGTTTGTAGTGAATACTTTTATCTTGTATTTTTTCAGTTGTTAACACTAGAATTAAGTCTGAAAGCAGGGTGGATTTTTTTAACCCCAGCACTTTCTTTCCTTTCTTCTATGTAAGCTGGTGATTGACTTGCCCAGAGCAGAGGCATGACAAAGCTGAGTGGCAGGGTTATTTGTAAAACATATGCTGGGGAATTCCTTAACACATCCAACTTTTTTTTTCTATTTGCAAATGATCAGATGAAATGCTGAACTCTTCCCTACAAAATGAAATAAAAGTAAATCTCAGATAAAGTGTACGTTTCAGTTATCATCAAAAAACCCCCCAAAAAGGCCTTTTAAGAGATGTGATCTTCAGGGCTGCCTATTCTATTTGTGTCAGGCGCACTTAAGAGGTTGACCTTTTGCTGCATATTGGCTATATTGGCTATCCTTACTTTTTCCTGTTGATTTCCGGGTATTCCTAGTCATCGCTGGATCTCCGTTATACCACCCCTGAGATGCCCCTTTGCACACTCCTTGACAAGCCCAGCACGTGCAGCTTTCTTCTCCCATCCTCCCTGTTCCTGCCAAGCATTCTTTTCAAGCGGTTTTCTGTTCTCTGTTCCAGCCAAAAACGAAGTCACAAGTTTTGGGCTTGGTTTGAAAAACTCAAACACAGCTGCCTTGGGTGGGGTTGGAAGCCAGTGAAATAAGAGCTGCAGTTCAGATGTAACTTTTATTCTGCTGCATCTTAAATTGTTCAAATCAGGCAGCTCTGTGTTTAGGTTCAAACAGCATGGGATCTCTCCTGTCCTCCTCCTGCTCCTCCTCTTCCTGCTCCTCCTCTTCCCCCTGCTCCTGCTCCTCCTCCTCCTCCTCCTCCTCGGTAACTTCATTGATCCTTACTTTTTTTATTGGAAACATCTTGCTCCTCTTATCATTACATCTGACTTTCTTAAGGATTCCCCATATTTGTGGCTCAACTTGACCCTGAATAATGCACTGAAGTCTTTCTACTCAGGCACTTCTCACAAACTTCTGAGCTATAGCAGAGTTCTTTCTTTTTAGGTGTTAGCAATATGACCTTGTACTTTTAATTCCATTTCTAATGCTCCAGACTTCAAGGTCATCCAGTTTTTCCCAAATGATATTGCAATCCTTCTCACTTGGCAGTTCCTTTCCGTGTGGCATTAGCAGCAAGTTTCAGTAACACATGGCAAACTGTAACGTGTAAGAAAGGTCATTCCTGAAAGTCTTGCCATAGGATCCAGTACTTTCCACTGGATGAACTCCACTAAAAACCTCCCTGCAGCACAGTCGTGCCCTTCCTGTGCAGCATGTTCTCCTCTGCTTTTAGTCTGCTGTACCTTGCAGTAATCTCCCCGGGCAATACAGTAGGAAATGTTCTACTCAGCCCAAAAAGGCATAGTTGTACTCCATTTTCTTCTTCCAGAAACAGGTAATCTTGTACCCCCCCAAATCATGTTAACCCTACTAAATGCACTTCAGTTTTTATTTCCTTTTCTACTTTTCACAGTTCCTGTGGTTGCTTTGATCTCATCATTTTCTAGTTCCAGGTGCTATTTTTTTCATAGTTCCTGCAGAAGGAACATATCTTCTACCTACATTTCATGCATTACCTTCTATCAAATTTACTTACACCCTGGGTTTGTGTAACTACTATTCCCAGATACTGTTATTCTACACTGCAGTCCTGCACCCACTTTCAAAATAATCTTTATTCAAAGTTCAGGAATCTGAGCCTTGTCTAAATTATTCTTAAACTTCTTAATTCTGCCCATGAGCTTCACTTTTAAGTTCTTCTACTGTTTCTATACATGATAGAAAAACTTTTTATTTCTTTCCAACTCCTTGCCTTTTGAATGTCTATACTTGTACTTGTAAAAATCTTAATCCGAGGCTTCTTCATTGGCTAATTCTTCTTTCCCATTCCTTACAGAGTCTGTGCTTGCCCCTAAAGCCCCTTTTTGTGGCAATACTACTTTTTGTTCTAGCATTTTATTCAGTTAGATAGATATGCAGACCTTCTGTATAGAATTTTAAAATGATTTTAAATATAGGCTACAGACAGTTTTTGTATCTTTACAAAAATTCTTTAAACATATACCTAGAGTAATTTTATTTTTGGTTCTTTTCTAAAAGCAAACCTCCACCTTAGTTTGTTTGTTTGTTTGTTTTCCTGAGGATCTGTATCCTGTTCATACCAATTTTGA